>NC_052161.1:99964605-100177105 GCF_902713615.1 Scyliorhinus canicula | reverse complement strand
AGAGAGATTCACTGAAAATCATTGAATAGAGATTCCACCATTTTGTAGCTACCAGCAAGGAAGCAACAGGACTGGAGGATTCAAAATGGATTGTTTTGTAAGAAGGAAGAGTGGGCCAGAGACACAACAGGCCACAATCTCACATCCAAATTTGCTGGTGAATGCTGCACTGGAGAGTCCATGGCAGGACAAAGCTGTGCTGGTGTGAGCTGCTTGGGAGAGTCCAGGGCAGGATGAAGTAGTGCTAGTGTGAGCTCCAGGGCCACTGGAGAACAGCGCATGAAGAAGAAGCTGAAATCAGGAACAAAGTAGTATAAAGATGATTTCTTGAGGTATGGTTTTATTAATTGTGCCAATACAAATCAGGATGCAAAGTCTATGTGTGTTGTATGCAGGAAAGATATTTGTGTTGAAGACAGAATCTCTTAATGTTTTTGAAATGTTCCTTCCAGGGTGTTCATGTCCTCGGACACTTACTTAGTTGTGCAGGTGCCAGTGTTTGGAGCAAGGGTGTTGCCACAAGGCCTGTACTTGTCTCTCTGACAGAGGAAAGTTATGGCAAGGCCATGTTCTAGGCATTTTGTCAGGTGCAGGCTACTGTTGGTGTTGGATTTCCCTACTGATGGAACCATCAATTCTACGGACACGTGCTTGTAGGATTAGAATAGCGGTTTTAATATACTTACAACAGAGCCAGCCTGTTAGCCGTTGAATTTTCGGTGAACTGGCTGGCTGACTCTGTGGCACGGATCTTTATACAGCAGCTCCAGGGGGAGGAGTTCTGGGCAGAGCCAAGGGGGAGCCCAGTACAAACTCTCGTGTACTCCCAGAGCTACCCCCCTGTTGGTCAGGTAGTGCAACTGCACTTACAATATCGGTGTATATATATATATATATATATATATATATACTGGGAATAGAGTGACATTGGTAACTTATAATACCGTGTGAATCTCATTCACCACGTTCACCCCCTGTGAAAAAAATCAAGTCCGGCGGGGGTGGTGGCTCACAGAGTTAGTCTGTCCGGTGGACGAATTGTTCGTTGCGATCTGCGGAGCACCGGGGTTGCAGCCTCTTGCGGTGGCTGGGTGGGTATTAAGAGCTGGGGTACGATGGCAGACTCCAGGGCGGGTCTCGTCCAAACTTCATGCACCCCTGGCTCGACCGGAGACTGGGGGTGGGCTGGTGCTGGCGCGTGGAACCGGTGGGGCGAGCTTGCGGAATCGGGGGCGAGAGGGGGCGGCAGCATAGGGAATGGGGTAAGGGGTTCCTCAGTGGGGGTAGGGGGGGGGGGGCTGGATCCAGCGGGTGCCAGGTCCCGAAGGGATACTGTGTCCTGGCGACCGTCCGGGAACTCCACGAATGCGTACTGGGGGTTGGAATGGAGGGGGCGCACCTTTTCAACAAGGGGGTTGGTTTTGTGCGCCCTGACGTGCTTCCTCAGGAGAACCGGGCCTGGTGTCCTCAGCCACGCCGGAAATGAGACCCCCGTGGTAGTGCCCCTAGAAAAAATGAAGAGCCGCTCGTGTGGGGTTTGATTTGTCGCTGTACAGAGGAGGGATCTAATTGCGTGGAGCGCATCTGGGGTCAGTAGGACGGTCTTTGAGACCACCGCGTTCTCCCTCTCCACCTGCCCGTTCCCCCTGGGGTTGTAGCTGGTAGTCCTGCTCGAGGCGATGCCCTTGTCGAGCAGGTACTGACGCAGCTCGTCGCTCATAAAGGATGAACCCTGGTCGCTGTGCACGTAGCTGGGGAAACCGAACAGGGTGAAGACACTATGCAGGGCCTTAATGACTGTGTGGGAGGTCATGTCGGGGCACGGTATGGCAAATGGGAATCGGGAGAACTCATCTATGGTGTTGAGGAAATAAATGTTCTTGTTAGTGGAGGGGAGTGGCCCTTTGAAATCGATCGCAAGGCATTCAAAGGGCCTAGAAGCCTTGACCAGGTGGGCCCTGTGTAGTCTATAGAAGTGCAGTTTGCACTCTGCACAGATCGGGCAGTCCCTGGTGACTGCTTTTACCTCCTCGTTGGAGAAAGACAGGTTTCGGACTCTGATGTAGTGGGCGAGCCGGGTGACCCCTGGATGGCAGAGGTCATCGTGGATGGCTTTCAGACGGCTGATCTGCGCGCTGGCGCATGTCCCACGGGATAGGGCATTTGAGGGCTCGTTGAGCTTCCCCGGTTGATATTTAATATCGTAACTATAGGTGGAGAGTTCGATCCTCCACCAAAGGATTTTATCGTTTTTTATTTTGCCCCTTTGCGAGTTGTCAAACATAAAGGCAACCAATCGTTGGTCGGTGATGAGGGTGAATCTCCTACCTGCGAGGTAGTGCCTCCAGTGACAAACAGCCTCCACGATGGCTTGTGCGTCCTTCTCGACTGAGGAGTGTCGGAGTTCTGAAGCGGATAGGGTACGGGAGAAAAATGCAACGGACCTCCCTGCCTGATTTAAAGTGGCTGCTAGAACTACCTCTGAGGCGTCGCTCTCAACCTGAAAGGGAGTGGATTCATCCACCGCCCGCATGGCTGCTTTGGCGATGTCCTCCTTGATGCAGCTGAAGGCCTGGCGCGCTGCAGCTGACAGGGGAAATTGTGTGGCCTTAAAGAGTGGGCGGGCTTTGTCTGCATATTGAGGGACCCACTGGGCGTAGTATGAAAAGAACCCCAAGCACTGTTTGAAGGCCTTGGGGCAATGAGGGAGGGGGACTTCTAAGAGGGGGCGCATGCGGTTCGGGTCTGGGCCCAGGACTCCGTTTTCCACGACGTAGCCGAGGATGGCCAGTCTGTTTGTGCGGAAAATGCATTTCTCCTTGTTATAAGTGAGGTTTAATTTCTGTGCCGTCTGGAGAAAACGGTGGAGGTTGGCGTCATGGTCCTGCTGGTCATAGCCGCAGATGGTAACATTGTCCAGATACGGAAACGTGGCCCACAGCCCGTACTGGTCTACCATTCGGTCCATTGCTCGTTGGAATACCGAAACCCCGTTAGTGACGCCGAAGGGAACCCGGAGGAAATGGAAGAGGCGGCCATCGGCTTCGAATGCCGTGTAGTGGCGGTCCTCTGGGCGGATTGGGAGCTGGTGGTATGCAGACTTCAGATCCACCGTGGAAAATAGCCGATATTGGGCGATCTGGTTAACCATGTCTGCAATTCTGGGGAGGGGATACGCGTCTAGGAGCGTAAAGCGATTTATGGTCTGACTATAGTCGACGACCATGCGAACATTTCCCCCGGTCTTGACGACCACCACCTGAGCTCTCCAGGGACTATTACTGGCCTCTATGATCCCCTCACTGAGCAGCCGTCGGACCTCCGATCGGATAAAGACCCTATCCTGTAGGCTGTATCGCCTGCTGCGAGTAGCTACTGGTTTGCAATCTGGAGTGAGATTGGTGAAGAGAGGAGGGGGGGAGATGCGCAGCGTGGCTAGGCTGCAGATAGTGAGTGTGGGCAGGGGCCCGCCGAAGCTGAGGGTGAGGCTCTTGAGGTTGCACTGGAAATCCAGGCCTAATAAGAGTGGCGCGCAGAGGTCAGGCAGGACATAAAGTTTAAATTTTGAATAACTAGCGCCTCGAATTGTGAGTATAGCGACGGTGCATCCTTGGATTTGGACTGAGTGGGAGCCCGAAGCGAGGGCGATAGTTTGGCTCACAGGAAAAATAGGAAGCGAACAGCGTCTTACCAGCTGTGGGTGTATGAAGCTCTCTGTGCTCCCGGAGTCAAAGAGGCATGGTGTGCTGTACCCGTTGATCTGGACCTCCGCCATCGAACTTTGTAGGTGCTTGGGGCGGGACTGATCTAGGGTGACCGCGTTGAGTTGCAGGCCGCGTGATGGATGCCCGGGAAAGTCGTAGTCTTCCGTGTGGGCGTCCGGTCGAGTAGATGCCGGTACGTTCTGGCGAGCTTGATGCAGGATCTCTGTGCTGAGCTGCGGGCCGCGTGATGAGTGCCCGGGGAAGTCGTAGTCTTCAGATGAGCTATAGTGAGCATGGAGATGCAGATGGGGCCCGTGGATCGCACGTGGTGAGCGGCGAGGAAGATGGCATCCAAGATGGCGGCCCCCATGAGTCGCACGTGGCCGGCCGCATGGTGGGGGTTTGCCAAAATGGCGGCCCCCATGGATCGCACGTAGCGGGAGGGGGCGGAGTCGGGGCGTAGGCCGCAGCGGTTCGGGCCCTGCGGGCCCGCTGGTGTTGGGAGCGATTTGTTCTCTCTACTGGGGAGTTAGAAACTGGGGCCCTTTTCGCGAGGCACACTCTGGCATAGTGGCCTTTCTTCCCGCAGCTGCTGCAGGCCGCGGATTGGGATGGGCAGTGCTGCCGCGGGTGCTGGCTTTGGCCACAGAAATGGCAGGCTGGGGCAGCTGAGTAGCTGGCTGGGGCAGCAGAGTAACTGGCTTTGGCAGCGCGGTAGCAGGGGGGCCGTGCGGCACAGGCCTGGGGGGATTGTTGTTCGGGGGTCCACGATGAGGTCGCGGGGTCCGCGGGAAACGAGGTGAGGCTGCGGAAGGAGACTTCCATAGTGGTAGCAGCCTCCACAGTAGTATGTAAGTCCTGGGCCCCCTTTTCTAGCAGTCTTTGGCGCACATAGTTTGATCTAAGGCCCGCTACGAAAACGTCCCGCAAGCTCCCTATGTTCAGCCGCGGTAACGGCTTGATAATTACAGTCATTAGAGAGATTGTTCAGTTCCCGTACAAATTCGGCTAGCGTTTCTGTAGGCGGCTGACGGCGAGTCGTAAACACGTGGCGTGCATAAACCTCGTTAATGGGCCTAACGTACATTTTGTCCAATATCGCTAGCGCTGCGGTGTAAGAACCGGCCGGATTTAGCTGTGTGGAGATTCTGTGGCTTACCCTCGCGTGCAGTAGGCTGAGTTTTTCCGTTGTTCCAGCGGTGCTGGCTTCTGCCAGGTAGGCCTTAAAACATCTCAGCCAGTGGGAAAAAATGTCTTTAGCCTCTGCATCCTGCGGGTCGAGTTCTAGGCGTCAGGGCTTGAGGGCTGCTTCCATGATTTACTTCGACTGTTTCGTAATTATATTAAATTGAATTCTACGGACACGTGCTTGTAGGATTAGAATAGCAGTTTTAATATACTTACAACAGAGCCAGCCTGTTAGCCGTTGAACTTTTGGTGAACTGGCTAGTTGACTCTGTGGCACGGATCTTTATACAGCAGCTCCAGGGGGAGGAATTCTGGGCGGAG
This sequence comes from Scyliorhinus canicula, assembly GCF_902713615.1. Lineage (NCBI taxonomy): Eukaryota > Metazoa > Chordata > Chondrichthyes > Carcharhiniformes > Scyliorhinidae > Scyliorhinus > Scyliorhinus canicula. The sequence goes on along the minus strand of NC_052161.1, from coordinate 100,171,892 downwards.
CCAAAGGGGGAGCCCAGTACAAACTCTCGAGTACGCCCAGAGCTACTCCCCTGGTGGTCAGGTAGTGCAACTGCACTTACAATATCGGTACATCTATATACTGGGGACAGAGTGACATTGGTAACTTATAATACTGTGTGAATCTCATTCACCACACCTACCCACTTTCTGCTCCTGACAGAAGTTGACGAGGAGGATCAGCTTGTTGCCCATTTAAACTCAGACCAGGGCTTGTTTGAGGCAGGAGTAAAATTTCACTTTGGACTTGTAGCTTCCAGTGTTGGGGCGGAAATGCTGAGGACAGTAATGCACTAGGTACGCTGAAGGGTCATGAGGCGTTCGTGTATTTTGCAAGGAGAGTTTCTGAGATGGCCAACTGGTTCATTTTAAGTGGTGAAGCCCATGGAGGCAGCAATATTCTTCTGGATGACTTTTCTGGAAGAAGGTGTAACCGCCACCTTGTTCCTTGAGCTGACCTTCTCTTCGTCTCGTTAAGTTCGGTGATGCCAAATTTGAAATCCTTGAGCTCACAGGCAACGATAGCAGTATGCCGTTCTGGTCTGTCACTGTTGGGGGTTGTCCGTGGGGACCTGACATTTGAGGTTCCAAATATCATTTTGCCGTAGCGTGATTTCTTTTAATGTGGGGTGGCTGTTGCGCACCAGCCCACACGGGCTTAACTGAGCACAGTGTTGGTTATGACAGGCTGTGTTCTAAGCATTTTGTCCCTGCTGTATGGGCCTAGGACATACAAGCACATCATACTCCTACTGTCCTCCTTTCTCCTCCCCACAGGACTTTTCTCCCTGTGATGCATGAAATGCAGTGACACCTCATGAGCGTGGTACTGATCTCTGACTGTTAACGTCCACATAGCTCTTGTGTAATGACTACCTTGTCCATAGAGGGAACTTTCCTCGGATGACATTGGTTCATCATGCCTTCCACTTGTTGCAACAACATACAAGTGCTTGGGGTTGTTAAATAAATGAATGTTTTTCTTTTACATTCCTTTTTTAAAAAATAAATTTAGATTAGCCAATTATTTTTTTCCGATTAAGGGGCAATTTAGCGTGGCCAATCCACCTACGTTGCACATTTTTGGGTTGTGGGGGCGAAACCCACGCAGACACGGGGAGAACGTGCAAACTCCACACGGACAGTGACCCAGAGCCGGGATCGAACCTGGGACCTCAGCGCCGTGAGGCGGTTGTGCTAACCACTAGGCCACCGTGCTGCCCTTTTACATTCCTGACCAAGTTACCATATTAACTTGTCTGACGCCTTGATAAACCTGTCACTTAACTCCCGTTTCCTTTTCTGAGGTTTCAAGTGCCTAGTTCAATAAACAGTTATATTTATGAACGAAGCACTATTCACTTTTGTGAATAGTGTGTTTTACAACAGCATGGGAATTGGCACAGTCCGCGCGCGGGATCAACATGTGGCAACACCAGTGCTTCACCCTAAGCGATGTTACCAGATGATCCCCCAATATATCTCTGTTCACCTTATTGTGGTAAGCTGGCAACTCAAATGCTGAAAATCCAACAATGTTAACTTTATTCAACAAATTGTGGGCCAGGTGTTCACCCCATCTCCTGGACTGATTTGTCAATGGTGTTTCTTTGCCAGTTCAAGAGCATGATTTTGTGCTGAAGAAACTGTGATCTTCTTGTCCTCAAATTTTGACATTCTCTTTGATTCTGCACCTTGCTTTTCTCCTTTTCCTGCTTCTGTCATTCTAGCTTGCTTCCTTGGGTTTCAAGCTCAAAATTTCAACTGGAAAGCCCACTTCTCCATATTTCATTGCAGCCAAACAAGCTCCGTGACTCTTTCTGGACTCTTTGTTCTTGTTGCTATTAAGTATCACTCACAGTTCAGTAATGTTCAGCTCATTGAAAAAGGTTTTTAATTGCTTATGGTTTGAGTGCAGTTATTCTTCAATAGCATGTCTAATTGCGCAGGTCTGGCCATCAATTGTATTGATTTTTCAGAAATGCTGTATTGTCAGAAACTGTTCTTGTTGGAGAGGCAGAACTTTTTATTATGGTTAAGTTGACTTCTGATGGAGAAATTGGATCATTCATTTCTAACTTTAGAGATCTGTCAAATTTCGGAAGCACGAAAATAAAGTTGCACCACAGACAACTAACGGTGCCAGCATTTCTTTTTTTCAGGTAGTGACCATCCGTTACTACCATCAAGCATCAGTAAGGAGTGAGCAGAAATATTTCTTTCAATGTCCCGATGCCTGGGTACTTGTTTCAATGCCTGGGTACTTGTTACTGATACTGTGTAACCTTCAATTAAGGTGGCTGCAGATTACTCCTAAAATTGATATTAGCTTTTGGACATAAGTCTACCTTAAATTGTACCTTAAATTGGGTATTGATGGTAGCAGCAATGGTTGCTTCCAATATCATGCTTGGTAATAGATCCTTTCTATCAAGCCAACTAATGCATTGGTCTCTGAGCCACTGCTTCAACAATGTGTTTGGTTATGATTTCTGGTAGTTAGTGCTTGATTTGATAGTATACTGTATTTACATTGGACGTACAATACAGAAACAGGCTGTTTAGGGCCAGAAGGTCCATGTGATCTTTTCCCACTCGACCTCATCACACCCCATCAGTCCAACACTTGTTTTTCCTTCTCTCTTGTATTTATGTAGATACCCGGTATCATCTACTCCTTACAATAACAATTTCTATATTCCAACCAAACTCTGGTATTGAAGATTTTCTATTGGATTTAACAGTGAAATGTCTTTTGGTCTTCCTACAAGAAAACATTTGCTTTATGTCTACCCTTTCATACTTGTTACCTTATTAAACCCTTTCCTACTTGTTAAAGCCATGACAGGTCAGCAATCACCTTTTATTTTCAAATGAGCAGAGCTCCAGCCTGTTTGGTCTTTTCTGATGGTGTAACTCAGTGATTTTATTGCCTATCTTGTATATTCTTCACTCTGCAAATATCTCCCACAAGGGAATTGCCAACTTCTCTGCATTGGCAAACAAGCTGGCGTGTCAACAGGTTTAAGTTTTGACAAAGGGCCATCTGGACACAAAACGTTTGCTCTTTTCTCTTCTTACAGATGCTGCCGGACCTGCTGAGATTTTCCAGCATTTTCTCTTTTGGTTTCGGATTCCAGCATCTGCAGTAATTTGCTTTTATCCAGGGTTCAAATTGTATGACTGATACTCCAATTCTTTCAGGTCCTTGTGTTCGGCCTGTGTGTTTCTTAATCAGGAAATCTTGATGCTTATCGAATGAACGATGCATTTACAAATGGTCGGACCAACAGTAATTTTCACTTTGGAAAAATAATTCAAAGTGTTTTTATATAATCTCCCCCTGGGCGGCACGGTGGCGCAGTGGTTAACACTGCTGCCTCAGGGCGCCAAAGACCCGGGTTCGACCCCGGGCCACTGTCCGTGTGGAGTTTGCATAATCTCTCCTTGTCTGTATGGGTCTCATCCCCACAACCCAAATATGTGCAGAGTAGGTTAATTGACCACGCTAAATTGCCCCTTAATTAGAAATAAAAAGAATTGGGTACTCTAAATTAAAAAATATATATAATCTCCCCCTTCATCACAAAGTAATAATTTGCACTTGGTGCAGAGATTTCAGTCAGCAAGATGACACAAGCCTGCAAGCAATGCCATGCTTCTTGAACCTCAGAGGCTGTTCAGGAGTGGATTGATCGTGACTGATTGTTTCGATCAATAATATGGCACCCCATATAAACTAATACAGTTTCCATTTTGTAGATGTATCTTAACTAAATAAAGAATGTGCATTAAATTTTAATTTTAGATTCTCACTATATGGATCTGCTGAATAGGAATGAGCTTTGACTTTGTGAGTATATTAATCTGTAAATTGCCAGATTCTGCCCTAATTGTTTTGAGTATCTGTGATTTGTTGTACTCCTTTTCGTTAGTTCTAAAGAAGATATTGGTGTCTGTCTCATTGATAAAATTACAATGGTCATGCTTGCTGCAAGTTAATCCAGGATTTATGCCAAAAAGGCTTAATTTTCTTTGTGAGGTAGAGCTTGCAATTGCTAACTATATCTTTTTGGCTTGTTTCTAAATTTCTTCCCCTTTTCAAGTGTCCCTCAGTCTGCAAAATTCCCTGGCTGAGAGGCTAAGCAGGTGATGCACACAATTTATACTAGTGTTGAATCTGCATTCCAGCACTTCATAATGCCTTACTTCAAGAATAAAAATGAGTCATGTTGGTCTTGAAAAGCATAATTTATAACGCGTTGGCTGTACAATTCATAAAATTATTGATGTGAGAAGGGGCCCTTAAGTACTCGTGAGCGTATTCTCATAGCCTCATCAAATGTAGTTATAGCAGAGAGCTTGGAAGATGGTCTTGAAGGGAAAGAAAGGACCTCTTCTTAGCAGTAAAAACCTAAATGGGAAATTGAGTGTGGAGACTAATTGATCAGTATACCATTTTCTGTAATTTAACTCTATTAATTAATTCCTCCTTCAGTTTTAAGAGTGAAGTGCATTAAATGTCACTCTTTATGTCTGTTTCTTTTCTGGATTTTAATTACTAATTTGATCAATTTGGATTATTTTTTAAATTCCAGTTAAAACTGGGATTGATTCTTTTTCTCCCAACTGCATCCTTCACATTAGTTCAGTACTTTAGCAAAATATCACAAGGCCATAGGAACACTGCCCTTTTCTGAAATGATGTGGAGATGCCGGCGTTGGACTGGGGTGAGCAAAGTAAGAAGTCTTACAACACCAGGTTAAAGTCAAACATGTTTGTTTCAAACACTAGCTTTCGGAGCACTGCTCCTTCCTCAGGCGAATGAAGAGGTATGTTCCAGAAACATATATATAGACAAATTCAAAGATGCCAGACAATGCTTAGGATGCGAGTGTTTGCAGGTAATTGAATCTTTACAGATCCAGAGATAGGGGTAACCCCAGGTTAAAGAGGTGTGAATTGTCTCAAGCCAGGACAGTTGGTTGGATTTCGCAAGCCCAGACCAAATGATGGGGAATGAATGTAATGCGATATGAATCCCAGGTCCCGGTTGAGGCCGTACTCGTGTGTGCGGAAACTTGGCTATAAGTTTCTGCTCGCCGATTCTGCGTTGTCGCGCGTCCTGAAGGCCGCCTGGAGAACGCTTACCCGGAGATCAGAGGCTGAATGCCCTCTGACTGCTGAAGTGTTTCCGACTGGAAGGGAACATTCCTGCCTGGTGATTGTCGTTTCTGTCTGTTCATTCGTTGTCACAGCGTCTGCATGGTCTCGCCAATGTACCACGCTTCGGGACATCCTCTCCTGCAGCGTATTAGGTAGACAACGTGGTCAAGTCGCATGAGTATGTACCGCATACCTGGTGGGTGGTGTTCTCACGTGTAATGGTGGTATCCATGTCTATGATCTGGCATGTCTTGCAGAGATTGCCATGCAGGGTTGTGTGGTGTCGTGGTCACTGTTCTGAAGGCTGGGTAGTTTGCTGCAAACAATGGTTTGTTTGAGGTTGCGTGGTTATTTGAAGGCAAGTAGAGGGGTGGGGATGACCTTGGCAAGATGTTCATCTTCATCGATGACGTGTTGGAGGCTGCGAAGAAGATATCGTAGTTTCTCCGCTCCGGGAAGTACTAGAGACGAAGGGTACTCTGTCAGTTGTGTCCTGTGTTTGTCTTCTGAGGAAGTCGGTGCGGTATTTTGCTGTGGCGCGTTGGAACTGTCGATCGATGAGTCGAGTGCCATATCCCGTTCGTACGAGGGCATCTTTCAGCGCCTGTAGAAAGGAGAGTATCAGTTGCATTCTTGGACACAGTCGTCTCCATCAAGGACAGTCACCTCAGCACTTTGCTTTACCGCAAGCCCACGGATAACCTCACGATGCTCCACTTCTCCAGCTTCCACCCTAACCCACATTAAAGAAGCTATCCCCTATGGACAAGCCCACCACATACACAGAATCTGCTCAGACGAGGAGGAGCATAACAGACATCTACAGATGCTGAAAGATGCTCGTACAAACGGGATATGGCACTCGACTCATCTCGACAGTCCCAACGCGCCACAGCAAAAAAACAGCACCAACCTCCTCAGAAGACAAACACAGGACACAACCGACAGAGTACCCTCGTCGTCCAGTACTTCCCGGAGCGGAGAGAAACTACGACATCTTCTTTTATACGCTGCTGGAAAGGATGTCCCGAAGCGTGGTACATTGGCGAGACCATGCAGACGCTATGACAACGAATGAATGGACATCGCGCGACAGTCGCCAGGCAGGAATGTTCCCTTCCAGTCGGGGAACACTTCACCAGTCAAGGGCATTCAGCCTCTGATCTCCGGGTAAGCATTCTCCAAGGCGGCCTTCAGGACGCGCGACAACGCAGAATTGCCGAGCAGAAACTTATAGCCAAGTTCCGCACACATGAGTACGGCCTCAACCAGGACCTGGGGTTCATGTCTCATTACATTCATCCCCCACCATTTGGCCTGGGCTTCCGAAATCCAACCAACTGTCCTGGCTTGAGACAATTCACACCTCTTTAACCTGGGGTTACCCCTATCTCTGGATCTGTAAAGATTCAATTACCTGCAAATGCTCGCATTCTAAGCATTGTCTGGCATTTTTGAATTTGTCTATATATATATGTTTCTGGAACATACCTCTTCATTCACCTGAGGAAGGAGCAGTGCTCCGAAAGCTAGTGTTTGAAACAAACATGTTGGACTTTAACCTGGTGTTGTAAGACTTCTTACTTTTCTGAAATGGGGGACTTTGACTTTAAGTTGTCTTAGCTACTTTTTAACATTTTTTTATTGATACTTCAGATTTATGAGCAGCTGCATCAGCTGTCAGCTCCATTCCCACCAGAACATGTGCCCAGTGATCCTTTTTAAAAACAATTTAGAGTACCCAATTCTTTTTTTTCAATTAAGGAGCAAATTGAGTGTTCAAACCATCTACTCTGCACATCTTTGGGTTGTGGGGGTGATTCCCATGCAGACACGGGAAAAATGTGCAAACTCCACATGGACAGTGATCTGGGGCCGGGATCGGCCCCAGTGATCTTAATTGCAGTTAGATGCACTTTGCTTTTCCGTCAGATAATGTATGTTGATGTGCTTTGAGAATACCACTTTGTCCTAACGTTTAGTGTCTCTGTCAGGTCCCACAGGTGCCCAGACAGGCAGGACCTGCAGCTTACACAACATATGAACTAAACAAGGGTCATCCAAACTTCTCAGCAACGCCGCCAGGCCATGCCTCTTCGCCAGGCCTCTCACAGGTAACAAGTAGCAAAAGTAGAGAGATTTTTCCTTGGGGAGGGTAGAGTGGAAGGAGAGGGAAAGACGTGAGCTAATGACATTCAATCCTAATGCTTCATGATACAATGTTCATGGAAAATCCAGTCAGTGATTCTTGAATGCAGACAAAATAATTGTAAGGTAGGCTTTGAACTGGAGATATTGGAGTGCAGCTTTCACTTCAAGTTGCGGAGGATGTTAATGCTGTGGAACATCTGTGCACTTGGTATGAAGTTGTTTAAGATCCAATTCATCGACAAAAACTAGACCTCTGTTCCAAAATAAACACCCCAAAGGAACCATCAAATACAAAAACTTGTGAGAATTGCTGAAGAAAGAGATGTGCAGCCAAAGCTTTTTCTTTTGCACCCATCAGGACAGATTTGCGAGAATCTCAAAGGGAATAACAGTTGATACTGTTAACCTTTTCTCACAAGGGCTCTCGACTATTGTCCACTGTAAACCCACTTTCACTGCTCGGTATACGCTTTGGATTCCTGCAGTTCCATGTGCCATAAGATTTGGCTTATTGGCAACCTTGTAAATAGGGTTGAGCCATTTGCTCACTGTGCAAGCTTGATGCTGAAATAGGCCACATTGAAGCTATCCTGTGGGTCATGGTTACGCTGATCAGATCATTGCCGCTATTTATCATGCAAACTCAGATTGGGTCTAGGGACACCACTTTCTGCCTTGAAAGGTGCCCGTATACTTCGGATAGGTTGTTTCAAAAATTTAAACAACAGTGAAGCTAACCATTGCATGCTGCTTCTACGCAGTAGCTGTATGTGTAGTATTCTCCACTAACAGGATCATTTCCACATGAACAAATAAAATGAATAAGTGAAAGACTACGGAACACATTTCAATAGAACTTACTTGTTTACTGACTAACAACCATAGTAATCTGCCACACTCCTTGGATTTTATTGGCATACGTGATGTCAGATGTAGGAGTCCTAGACGGGTGTCTGGTCCTATAAGATGATGTCCAGTTCGTGAAATGATTCAACAGAAGCCAAGTCGGCTCGCATGAATCATATGCAAGTTGCTACAGGAGCCCTTCTCGGTCAATTTATTAGACGGTTTAGTAGACTATTAGTACCAAAGGAGCCCTACCCCAGTATACTTGGAAGAATGCTATTATGTACTTGACATTTTGCACCGTTGCATTGTATTGCAAATGCAGAGGAAATGCTTGAAATGCTGAAATCTAACAAGACTTGTATTTCATACTGTGCAAAGTATTATTAAAATAAAATTAATTAATCTGGCAAGCAATACCTTTTGAAGAGGGGACCCTACTGTGACATTGTAGGGATTTCCACCTTTTAGCTTCTGAGCACCCCTGTTTTAAACATTCCATGAATCCACTGTAACGCAAGTACTTTCCTATATAAAACTTAGTTGTGCCATTAAATATATGCAGCATTTTACCTACATATAATGTGAAACTTATTGCTGGTGCTGAGCAACAATTGCGTGAAGCCCTGGATGCATCTTTGACCATGCCATGCCTGCCAGTGTTCATTCTGGCTTGGTACTTTGTTTTCATTGATGTATCTGCTGAAAATCTAGTTTGCATATGTGGATTGTACTAAATGGAACCAATTCATTGCTGCAGAAGGAGTGTTGGCATATTCAATGTACATTCATACTAAAATGTCTCCAAAGATATTCCACTGAACTTGGTGCTGAGGGAACTCTAATAAAATGAGCTTTCTAGCTTTGGGACAGTGGGTGGCAGTTGACTTTCAATATTCTCCGTAAAAAGATTTGTTACCCGCACGGGGTGTGGAAGTTTGTTTTGTCATGAGTTTGGGAAAAATGGGGGCAGCACGGTGGCCTAGTGGTTAGCACAACCACTTCACGGCGCTGAGGTCCCAGGTTCGATCCCGGCTCTGGGTCACTGTCCGTGTGGAGTTTGCACATTCTCCCCGTGTCTGCGTGGGTTTCGCCCCCACCAACCCAAAATGTGCAGAGTAGGTGGATGGACACGCAAATTGCCCCTTAATTGGAAAAAATAATTGGGTAATCTAAATTATTAAAAAAAAAGTTTGGGAAAAATGAGTATTAAACTTGTAGGTACCAGAAAGATTTGTTATCACATGGTTTTATTATGTTAAAGTCGATGTATTTTTTTCTTGAGTTGAAGAATGTAAAAGCTTGCGACATATCTGTTGGCCCTACTGTAACAAACCTTCCAGACTTGCAGGTTTCTTTTGACTGAGCCAATTTCTCCAAGCTGGACAAAGTTATATTTCACCTTGCATAGTTTTATTCAGTTATTTATTTTGTTGAGTATGTCTGCAAGTAACACAGTTCAGCCAACCCCACACTATTAGGCATGTGCAAGTTCAGGTTTCTTATCAGCTAAGAAAGTTCCATACCTCTTCCCTGAGATTAATATATGATGTGGAGATGCCGGCGTTGGACTGGGGTGAGCACAGTAAGAAGTCTTACAACACCAGGTTAAAGTCCAACATGTTGTTTCAAACACTAGCTTTCGGAGCACTGCTCCTTCCTCAGGTGAATTCACCTGAGGAAGGAGCAGTGCCGAAAGCTAGTGTTTGAAACAAACATGTTGGACTTTAACCTGGTGTTTTAAGATTAAATATATGGGTTGTCTGCTGTCCCTCGATTTGAGGATGGCATCTACTTGGTCACTGGTTTCTGCCATGTATCTTCATGTGACTGAACAGACCAATTCACAACTGTCAGATCTTAGGACATCCTGTCCCATGTGCCCAATGAGGTAGTGGGATCCACAGTGCAGGATTTGTTTCATTAAGCTGCCAATGATTAATGTCAAGGAGAGCTTCAGAATGTGTTTGAAGTGCTTTCTTTGTCCCGCCACTCCCACTCCTTCCACCCATCTCTCACTCACATTGGCAATTGAGACATGCAGTACAGGAACTGGTGGGGGAGGATAGCTTTCAGTTATCTGGACATAGTCTCGGCCATCAAAGTTGATTTTACCGGAGTTTTCCCTGAATACTTGTGGCACTGACTCCAAAAAAGGACACAACATTTGTTTGATGGTTGTAGCTTTGAATCTGGAAAATGCTACGGCGGCATGGCTGATGGATTTTCTGGCTCTTTGTTGCAGGTACACAGTTCAGGTCACATTGCAGGGCAGGAGTATTATGGTGACTGCTTTGTACACTAGGACTTCTATTGACTTGTGGAGGTCTTTACATATGCTGCCATAGTTTGCAGAAGGCTGAGCTACCAAAGCTGATCCAGTATTGGATCTCCTCATCAATGGTAGTCTTTGAGAGAGGTGCTGCACAGGCCTGGGGCATGCTCAACATATTTCAGAGTCACTCCTTCAAATATAAGTGGATTATTTGGCTGTCCACACCTGGATCACCACCTTAATGTGAAGGAGAGGCTTGTGCGATGCTGTCAGGGACTTTCCTCCTGGTAAGGCACTTGTGGTGGCAGGATTTGGGGGAGGTGCCGATAAATGTGGTCCAAAAAGTCTCCACTGCAGACCAGTCAAAGGAATACTGTCTCTCTCGCTGGCTTCAAGGTGGAAAAAGGCTGCAGCAGCCACAGAGTCTGATCATCAAGCTGTCACATAGATAGAATTTACAGTGCAGAAGGAGGCCATTCGGCCCATCGAGTCTGCACCGGCTCTTGGAAAGAGCACCCTACCCAAGGTCAATACCTCCACCCTAACTCCATAACCCAGTAACCCCACCCACAACTAAGGGCAATTTTGGACACTTAAGGGCAATTTATCATGGTCAATCCACCTAACCTGCACATCTTTAAACTGTGGGAGGAAACCGGAGCACCCGGAGGAATCCCAGGCACACACTGGGAGGATGTGCAGACTCCGCACAGACAGTGACCCAAGCCGGAATCGAACCTGGGGCCCTAGAGCTGTGAAGCAATTGTGCTATCCACAATGCTACCATGCTGCCCTTGTATGGATAAGCATTATTCCTCGAGATAACCATCTCACCTCTGGTATATATGAGCGCTGGATTGTGCTCTGTACCCACTTATTCACAAAGTGCAACACTTGGGATTTGTGACTGGCGTTCATAAAATTAACAAGAGTTACATCTGTGTGGCGAACACATTGAAGGCCTAGTTCAGTTATCTTGTGCAGCAATGACTCTTGCTGTTTTAAAAAAAAAACAAGTGTCCAAATGATGTGATGTGCATGGATTTTTATTTTTGCACAACTTCAGAACAACAGAATGGTTATTGCTGCAGCCCCCATCAGTGCAGAGTATTCAGCTGATTTCTGCCGAAGCAATTAAATCATCTTAAACATTTTGGAAATATTGTTTTCTTGAAGAACATTTTGCCAAACAAGTAGTACACTTAGACCAAACATTTGTAAACAAATGGAGTATCATAGAATCCCTACAGTGCAGAGAAGGCCATTCGGTCCATCGAATCTGCACCGACCCTGCAAATGATCAACCTATCTAAGCCCAATACCCTGCCCTGTCCCCGTAACCCCACCTAACCTTTTGGACACTTAAAAGGCAATTAGCATAGCCAATCCACTTAACCTGCACATTTTAGGACTATGGGAGGAAAACCAGAGCAGCTGGGGTAACCCACGCAGAGAAGGGGAGAAGTGAACACTCCACGCAGTCAGTCACCTGTGAGTGCTGTGAGGCCAGCAGTGCTAAGCACTGCTGCCTCACAGCACTCACAGGTGACTGACTGCGTGGATTGTTCACATTCTCCCCGTCTCTGCGTGGGTTACCCCAGCTGCTCTGGTTTCCTCCCATAGTCCTAAAACGTGCAGGTTAGGTGGATTGGCTATGCTAAATTGCTCTTTAAGTGTCCAAAAGGTTAGGTGGGGTTACGGGGACAGGGCAGGGTATTGGGCTTAGATAGGTTGATCATTTGCAGGGTCGGTGCAGATTCGATGGACCGAATGGCCTTCTCTGCACTGTAGGATTCTATGATACTCCATTTGTTTACAAATGTTTGGTCTATGTGTACTACTTGTTTGGCAAAATGTTCTTCAGAAACATATTTCCAAAATGTTTAAGATGATTTAATTGCTTCGGCAGAAATCAGCTGAATACTCTGCACTGATGGGGGCTGCAGCAATAACCATTCTGTTGTTCTGAAGTTGTGCAAAAATAAAAATCCATGCACATCACATCATTTGGACACTTGTTTTTTTTTTAAAACAGCAAGAGTCATTGCTGCACAAGATAACTGAACTAGGCCTTCAATGTGTTCGCCACACAGATGTAACTCTTGTTAATTTTATGAACGCCAGTCACAAATCCCAAGTGTTGCACTTTGTGAATAAGTGGGTACAGAGCACAATCCAGCGCTCATATATACACAGAGGTGAGATGGTTATCTCGAGGAATAATGCTTATCCATACAAGGGCAGCATGGTAGCATTGTGGATAGCACAATTGCTTCACAGCTCTAGGGCCCCAGGTTCGATTCCGGCTTGGGTCACTGTCTGTGCGGAGTCTGCACATCCTCCCAGTGTGTGCCTGGGATTCCTCCGGGTGCTCCGGTTTCCTCCCACAGTTTAAAGATGTGCAGGTTAGGTGGATTGACCATGATAAATTGCCCTTAAGTGTCCAAAATTGCCCTAGTTGTGGGGGGTTACTGGGGTTATGGAGTTAGGGTGGAGGTATTGACCTTGGGTAGGGTGCTCTTTCCAAGAGCCGGTGCAGACTCGATGGGCCGAATGGCCTCCTCTGCACTGTAAATTCTCTCTATGTGACAGCTTGATGATCAGACTCTGTGGCTGCTGCAGCCTTTTTCCATTTGAAGCCAGCGAGAGAGACAGTATTCCTTTGACTGGTCTGCAGTGGAGACTTTTGGACCACATTTATCGGGCACCTCCCCCAAATCCTGCCACCACAAGTGCCTTACCAGGAGGAAAGAGTCCCTGACAGCATCGCACAGCCTCTCCTTCACATTAAGGTGGTGATCCAGGTGTGGACAGCCAAATAATCCACTTATATATTTGAAGGAGTGACTCTGAAATATGTTGAGCATGCCCCAGGCCTGTGCAGCCACCTCTCTCAAAAGACTACCATTGATGAGGAGATCCAATACTGGATCAGCTTTGGTAGCTCAGCCTTCTGCAAACTATGGCAGCATATGTAAAGACCTCCACAAGTCAATAGAAGTCCTAGTGTACAAAGCAGTCACCATAATACTCCTGCCCTGCAATGTGACCTGAACTGTGTACCTGCAACAAAGAGAGCCAGAAAATCCATCAGCCATGCCGCCGTAGCATTTTCCAGATTCAAAGCTACAACCATCAAACAAATGTTGTGTCCTTTTTGGAGTCAGTGCCACAAGTATTCAGGGAAAACTCCGGTAAAATCAACTTTGATGGCCGAGACTATGTCCAGATAACTGAAAGCTATCCTCCCCCACCAGTTCCTGTACATGCATGTCTCAATTGCCAATGTGAGTGAGAGATGGGGTGGAAGGAGTGGGAGTGGCGGGACAAAGAAAGCACTTCAAACACATTCTGAAGCTCTCCTTGACATTAATCATTGGCAGCTTAATGAAACAAATCCTGCACTGTGGATCCCACTACCTCATTGGGCAACATGGGACAGGATGTCCTAAGATCTGACAGTTGTGAATTGGTCTGTTCAGTCACATGAAGATACATGGCAGAAACCAGTGACCAAGTAGATGCCATCCTCAATCGAGGGACAGCAGACAACCCATATATTTAATCTTAAAACACCAGGTTAAAGTCCAACATGTTTGTTTCAAACACTAGCTTTCGGAGCACTGCTCCTTCCTCAGGTGAATTCACCTGAGGAAGGAGCAGTGCTCCGAAAGCTAGTGTTTGAAACAAACATGTTGGACTTTAACCTGGTGTTGTAAGACTTCTTACTGTGCTCACCCCAGTCCAACGCCGGCATCTCCACATCATATATTTAATCTCAGGGAAGAGGTATGGAACTTTCTTAGCTGATAAGAAACCTGAACTTGCCACATGCCGAATAGTGTGGGGTTGGCTGAACTGTGTTACTTTGCAGACATACTCAACAAAATAAATAACTGAATAAAACTATGCAAGGTGAAATATAACTTTGTCCAGCTTGGAGAAATTGGCTCAGTCAAAAGAAACCTGCAAGTCTGGAAGGTTTGTTACAGTAGGGGCCAACAGATATGTAGTCAGCAAGCTTTTACATTCTTCAACTCAAGAAAAAAATACATCGACTTTAACATAATAAAACCATGTGATAACAAATCTTTCTGGTACCTACAAGTTTAATACTCATTTTTCCCAAACTTTTTTTTTAATAATTTAGATTACCCAATTATTTTTTCCAATTAAGGGGCAATTTAGCGTGTCCAATCCACCTACTCTGCACATTTTTGGGTTGTGGGGGCGAAACCCACGCAGACACGGGGAGAATGTGCAAACTCCACACGGACAGTGACCCAGAGCCGGGATCGAACCTGGGACCTCAGCGCCGTGAAGTGGTTGTGCTAACCACTAGGCCACCGTGCTGCCCCCATTTTTCCCAAACTCATGACAAACAAACTTCCACACCCGTGCGGGTAACAAATCTTTTACGGAGAATATTGAAAGTCAACTGCCACCCACTGTCCCAAAGCTAGAAAGCTCATTTTATTAGAGTTCCCTCAGCACCAAGTTCAGTGGAATATCTTTGGAGACATTTTAGTATGAATGTACATTGAATATGCCAACACTCCTTCTGCAGCAATGAATTGGTTCCATTTAGTACAATCCACATATGCAAACTAGATTTTCAGCAGATACATCAATGAAAACAAAGTACCAAGCCAGAATGAACACTGGCAGGCATGGCATGGTCAAAGATGCATCCAGGGCTTCACGCAATTGTTGCTCAGCACCAGCAATAAGTTTCACATTATATGTAGGTAAAATGCTGCATATATTTAATGGCATAACTAAGTTTTATATAGGAAAGTACTTGCGTTACAGTGGATTCATGGAATGTTTAAAACAGGGGTGCTCAGAAGCTAAAAGGTGGAAATCCCTACAATGTCACAGTAGGGTCCCCTCTTCAAAAGGTATTGCTTGCCAGATTAATTAACTTTATTTTAATAATACTTTGCACAGTATGAAATACAAGTCTTGTTAGATTTCAGCATTTCAAGCATTTCCTCTGCATTTGCAATACAATGCAACGGTGCAAAATGTCAAGTACATAATAGCATTCTTCCAAGTATACTGGGGTAGGGCTCCTTTGGTACTAATAGTCTACTAAACCGTCTAATAAAATTGACCGAGAAGGTGCTCCTGTAGCAACTTGCATATGATTCATGCGAGCCGACTTGGCTTCTGTTGAATCATTTCACCGAACTGGACATCATCTTATAGGAACCAGACACCCGTCTAGGACTCCTACATCTGACATCACGTATGCCAATAAAATCCAAGGAGTTGGGCAGATTACTATGGTTGTTAGTCAGTAAACAAGTAATAGTTCTATTGAAATGTGTTCCGTAGTCTTTCACTTATTCATTTTCATTTGTTCATGTGGAAATGATCCTGTTAGTGGAGAATACTACACATACAGCTACTGCGTAGAAGCAGCATGCAATGGTTAGCTTCACTGTTGTTTAAATTTTTGAAACAACCTATCCGAAGTATACGGGGCACCTTTCAAGGCAGAAAGTGGTGTCCCTAGACCCAATCTGAGTTTGCATGATAAATAGCGAGCAATGATCTGATCAGCGTAACCATGACCCACAGGATAGCTTCAATGTGGCCTATTTCAGCATCAAGCTTGCACAGTGAGCAAATGGCTCAACCCTATTTACAAGGTTGCCAATAAAGCCAAATCTTATGGCACATGGAACTGCAGGAATCCAAAGCGTATACCGAGCAGTGAAAGTGGGTTTACAGTGGACAATAGTCGAGAGCCCTTGTGAGAAAAGGTTACAACAGTATCAACTGTTATTCCCTTTGAGATTCTCGCAAATCTGTCCTGATGGGTGCAAAAGAAAAAGCTTTGGCTGCACATCTCTTTCTTCAGCAATTCTCACAAGTTTTGTATTTGATGGTTCCTTTGGGGTGTTTATTTTGGAACAGAGGTCTAGTTTTTGTCGATGAATTATGGATCTTAAACAACTTCATACAAGTGCACAGATGTTCCACAGCATTAACTCCTCCGCAACTTGAAGTGAAAGCTGCACTCCAATATCTCCAGTTCAAAGCCTACCTTACAATTATTTTGTCTGCATTCAAGAATCACTGACTGGATTTTCCATGAACATTGTAGTCATGAAGCATTAGGATTGAATGTCATTAGGCTCACGTCTTTCCCTCTCCTTCCACCCTACCCTCCCCAAGGAAAAATCTCTCTACTTTTGCTACTTGTTACCTGTGAGAGGCCTGGCGAAGAGGCATGGCCTGGCGGCGTTGCTGAGAAGTTTGGATGACCCTTGTTTAGTTCATATGTTGTGTAAGCTGCAGGTCCTGCCTGTCTGGGCACCTGTGGGACCTGACAGAGACACTAAACGTTAGGACAAAGTGGTATTCTC
Organism: Scyliorhinus canicula; assembly: GCF_902713615.1. NCBI lineage: Eukaryota > Metazoa > Chordata > Chondrichthyes > Carcharhiniformes > Scyliorhinidae > Scyliorhinus > Scyliorhinus canicula. Next base: position 100,155,058 of record NC_052161.1, on the reverse strand, counting down.
AAAGCACATCAACATACATTATCTGACGGAAAAGCAAAGTGCATCTAACTGCAATTAAGATCACTGGGGCCGATCCCGGCCCCAGATCACTGTCCATGTGGAGTTTGCACATTTTTCCCGTGTCTGCATGGGAATCACCCCCACAACCCAAAGATGTGCAGAGTAGATGGTTTGAACACGTCAATTTGCTCCTTAATTGAAAAAAAAGAATTGGGTACTCTAAATTGTTTTTAAAAAGGATCACTGGGCACATGTTCTGGTGGGAATGGAGCTGACAGCTGATGCAGCTGCTCATAAATCTGAAGTATCAATAAAAAAATGTTAAAAAGTAGCTAAGACAACTTAAAGTCAAGTCCCCCATTTCAGAAAAGTAAGAAGTCTTACAACACCAGGTTAAAGTCCAACATGTTTGTTTCAAACACTAGCTTTCGGAGCACTGCTCCTTCCTCAGGTGAATGAAGAGGTATGTTCCAGAAACATATATATATAGACAAATTCAAAAATGCCAGACAATGCTTAGAATGCGAGCATTTGCAGGTAATTGAATCTTTACAGATCCAGAGATAGGGGTAACCCCAGGTTAAAGAGGTGTGAATTGTCTCAAGCCAGGACAGTTGGTTGGATTTCGGAAGCCCAGGCCAAATGGTGGGGGATGAATGTAATGAGACATGAACCCCAGGTCCTGGTTGAGGCCGTACTCATGTGTGCGGAACTTGGCTATAAGTTTCTGCTCGGCAATTCTGCGTTGTCGCGCGTCCTGAAGGCCGCCTTGGAGAATGCTTACCCGGAGATCAGAGGCTGAATACCCTCTGACTGGTGAAGTGTTCCCTGACTGGAAGGGAACATTCCTGCCTGGCGATTGTCGCGCGATGTCCATTCATTCGTTGTCATAGCGTCTGCATGGTCTCGCCAATGTACCACGCTTCGGGACATCCTTTCCAGCAGCGTATAAAAGAAGATGTCGTAGTTTCTCCGCTCCGGGAAAGTACTGGACGACGGAGGGTACTCTGTCGGTTGTGTCCTGTGTTTGTCTTCTGAGGAGGTTGGTGCTGTTTTTTGCTGTGGCGCGTTGGAACTGTCGATCGATGAGTCGAGCGCCATATCCCGTTTGTACGAGAGCATCTTTCAGCATCTGTAGATGTCTGTTATGCTCCTCCTCGTCTGAGCAGATTCTGTGTATGCGGTGGGCTTGTCCAAGGGGATAGCTTCTTTAATGTGGTTAGGGTGGAAGCTGGAGAAGTGGAGCATCGTGAGGTTATCCGTGGGCTTGCGGTAAAGCAAAGTGCTGAGGTGACTGTCCTTGATGGAGACGACTGTGTCCAAGAATGCAACTGATACTCTCCTTTCTACAGGCGCTGAAAGATGCCCTCGTACGAACGGGATATGGCACTCGAATCATCGATCGACAGTTCCAACGCGCCACAGCAAAATACCGCACCGACTTCCTCAGAAGACAAACACAGGACACAACTGACAGAGTACCCTTCGTCGTCTAGTACTTTCCCGGAGCGGAGAAACTACGATATCTTCTTCGCAGCCTCCAACACGTCATCGATGAAGATGAACATCTTGCCAAGGTCATCCCCACACCCCTCTACTTGCCTTCAAATAACCACGCAACCTCAAACAAACCATTGTTTGCAGCAAACTACCCAGCCTTCAGAACAGTGACCACGACACCACACAACCCTGCATGGCAATCTCTGCAAGACATGCCAGATCATAGACATGGATACCACCATTACACGTGAGAACACCACCCACCAGGTATGCGGTACATACTCATGCGACTTGACCGACGTTGTCTACCTAATACGCTGCAGGAGGATGTCCCGAAGCGTGGTACATTGGCGAGACCATTCAGACGCTGTGACAACGAATGAACAGACAACGCGCGACAATCACCAGGCAGGAATGTTCCCTTCCAGTCGGGAAACACTTCAGCAGTCAGAGGGCATTCAGCCTCTGATCTCCGGGTAAGCGTTCTCCAAGGCGGCCTTCAGGACGCGCGACAACGCAGAATCGGCGAGCAGAAACTTATAGCCAAGTTCCGCACACACGAGTACGGCCTCAACCGGGACCTGGGATTCATATCGCATTACATTCATTCCCCATCATTTGGTCTGGGCTTGCGAAATCCAACCAACTGTCCTGGCTTGAGACAATTCACACCTCTTTAACCTGGGGTTACCCCTATCTCTGGATCTGTAAAGATTCAATTACCTGCAAACACTCGCATCCTAAGCATTGTCTGGCATCTTTGAATTTGTCTATATATATGTTTCTGGAACATACCTCTTCATTCGCCTGAGGAAGGAGCAGTGCTCCGAAAGCTAGTGTTTGAAACAAACATGTTTGACTTTAACCTGGTGTTGTAAGACTTCTTACTTTGCTCACCCCAGTCCAACGCCGGCATCTCCACATCATTTCAGAAAAGGGCAGTGTTCCTATGGCCTTGTGATATTTTGCTAAAGTACTGAACTAATGTGAAGGATGCAGTTGGGAGAAAAAGAATCAATCCCAGTTTTAACTGGAATTTAAAAAATAATCCAAATTGATCAAATTAGTAATTAAAATCCAGAAAAGAAACAGACATAAAGAGTGACATTTAATGCACTTCACTCTTAAAACTGAAGGAGGAATTAATTAATAGAGTTAAATTACAGAAAATGGTATACTGATCAATTAGTCTCCACACTCAATTTCCCATTTAGGTTTTTACTGCTAAGAAGAGGTCCTTTCTTTCCCTTCAAGACCATCTTCCAAGCTCTCTGCTATATAATACTACATTTGATGAGGCTATGAGAATACGCTCACGAGTACTTAAGGGCCGCCTTCTCACATCAATAATTTTATGAATTGTACAGCCAACGCGTTATAAATTATGCTTTTCAAGACCAACATGACTCATTTTTATTCTTGAAGTAAGGCATTATGAAGTGCTGGAATGCAGATTCAACACTAGTATAAATTGTGTGCATCACCTGCTTAGCCTCTCAGCCAGGGAATTTTGCAGACTGAGGGACACTTGAAAAGGGGAAGAAATTTAGAAACAAGCCAAAAAGAGTATAGTTAGCAATTGCAAGCTCTACCTCACAAAGAAAACTAAGCCTTTTTGGCATAAATCCTGGATTAACTTGCAGCAAGCATGACCATTGTAATTTTATCAATGAGACAGACACCAATATCTTCTTTAGAACTAACGAAAAGGAGTACAACAAATCACAGATACTCAAAACAATTAGGGCAGAATCTGGCAATTTACAGATTAATATACTCACAAAGTCAAAGCTCATTCCTATTCAGCAGATCCATATAGTGAGAATCTAAAATTAAAATTTAATGCACATTCTTTATTTAGTTAAGATACATCTACAAAATGGAAACTGTATTAGTTTATATGGGGTGCCATATTATTGATCGAAACAATCAGTCACGATCAATCCACTCCTGAACAGCCTCTGAGGTTCAAGAAGCATGGCATTGCTTGCAGGCTTGTGTCATCTTGCTGACTGAAATCTCTGCACCAAGTGCAAATTATTACTTTGTGATGAAGGGGGAGATTATAATATTTTTAATTTAGAGTACCCAATTCTTTTTATTTCTAATTAAGGGGCAATTTAGCGTGGTCAATTAACCTACTCTGCACATATTTGGGTTGTGGGGATGAGACCCATACAGACAAGGAGAGATTATGCAAACTCCACACGGACAGTGGCCCGGGGTCGAACCCGGGTCTTTGGCGCCCTGAGGCAGCAGTGTTAACCACTGCGCCACCGTGCCGCCCAGGGGGAGATTATATAAAAACACTTTGAATTATTTTTCCAAAGTGAAAATTACTGTTGGTCCGACCATTTGTAAATGCATCGTTCATTCGATAAGCATCAAGATTTCCTGATTAAGAAACACACAGGCCGAACACAGGACCTGAAAGAATTGGAGTATCAGTCATACAATTTGAACCCTGGATAAAAGCAAATTACTGCAGATGCTGGAATCCGAAACCAAAAGAGAAAATGCTGGAAAATCTCAGCAGGTCCGGCAGCATCTGTAAGAAGAGAAAAGAGCAAACGTTTTGTGTCCAGATGGCCCTTTGTCAAAACTTAAACCTGTTGACACGCCAGCTTGTTTGCCAATGCAGAGAAGTTGGCAATTCCCTTGTGGGAGATATTTGCAGAGTGAAGAATATACAAGATAGGCAATAAAATCACTGAGTTACACCCATCAGAAAAGACCAAACAGGCTGGAGCTCTGCTCATTTGAAAATAAAAGGTGATTGCTGACCTGTCATGGCTTTAACAAGTATGAAAGGGTTTAATAAGGTAACAAGTATGAAAAGGGTAGACATAAAGCAAATGTTTCTTGTAGGAAGACCAAAAGACATTTCACTGTTAAATCCAATAGAAAATCTTCAATACCAGAGTTTGGTTGGAATATAGAAATTGTTATTGTAAGGAGTAGATGATACAGGGTATCTACATAAATACAAGAGAGAAAGGAAAAACAAGTGTTGGACTGATGGGGTGTGATGAGGTCGAGTGGGAAAAGATCACATGGACCTTCTGGCCCTAAACAGCCTGTTTCTGTATTGTACGTCCAATGTAAATACAGTATACTATCAAATCAAGCACTAACTACCAGAAATCATAACCAAACACATTGTTGAAGCAGTGGCTCAGAGACCAATGCATTAGTTGGCTTGATAGAAAGGATCTATTACCAAGCATGATATTGGAAGCAACCATTGCTGCTACCATCAATACCCAATTTAAGGTAGACTTATGTCCAAAAGCTAATATCAATTTTAGGAGTAATCTGCAGCCACCTTAATTGAAGGTACACAAGTATCAGTAACAAGTACCCAGGCATTGAAACAAGTACCCAGGCATCGGGACATTGAAAGAAATATTCTGCTCACTCCTTTACTGATGCTTGATGGTAGTAACGGATGGTCACTACCTGAAAAAAAGCAAATGCTGGCACCGTTAGTTGTCTGTGGTGCAACTTTATTTTCGTGCTTCCGAAATTTGACAGATCTCTAAAGTTAGAAATGAATGATCCAATTCTCCATCAGGAAGTCAACTTAACCATAATAAAAAGTTCTGCCTCTCCAACAAGAACAGTTTCTGACAATACAGCATTTCTGAAAATATCAATACAATTGATGGCCAGACCTGCGCAATTAGACATGCTATTGAAGAATAACTGCACTCAAACCATAAGCAATTAAAAACCTTTTTCAATGAGCTGAACATTACTGAACTGTGAGTGATACTTAATAGCAACAAGAACAAAGAGTCCAGAAAGAGTCACGGAGCTTGTTTGGCTGCAATGAAATATGGAGAAGTGGGCTTTCCAGTTGAAATTTTGAGCTTGAAACCCAAGGAAGCAAGCTAGAATGACAGAAGCAGGAAAAGGAGAAAAGCAAGGTGCAGAATCAGAGAATGTCAAAATTTGAGGACAAGAAGATCACAGTTTCTTCAGCACAAAATCATGCTCTTGAACTGGCAAAGAAACACCATTGACAAATCAGTCCAGGAGATGGGGTGAACACCTGGCCCACAATTTGTTGAATAAAGTTAACATTGTTGGATTTTCAGCATTTGAGTTGCCAGCTTACCACAATAAGGTGAACAGAGATATATTGGGGGATCATCTGGTAACATCGCTTAGGGGTGAAGCACTGGTGTTGCCACATGTTGATCCCGCGCGCGGACTGTGCCAATTCCCATGCTGTTGTAAAACACACTATTCACAAAAGTGAATAGTGCTTCGTTCATAAATATAACTGTTTATTGAACTAGGCACTTGAAACCTCAGAAAAGGAAACGGGAGTTAAGTGACAGGTTTATCAAGGCGTCAGACAAGTTAATATGGTAACTTGGTCAGGAATGTAAAAGGGCAGCACGGTGGCCTAGTGGTTAGCACAACCGCCTCACGGCGCTGAGGTCCCAGGTTCGATCCCGGCTCTGGGTCACTGTCCGTGGGAGTTTGCACGTTCTCCCGTGTCTGCGTGGGTTTTGCCCCCACAACCCAAAAATGTGCAACGTAGGTGGATTGGCCACGCTAAATTGCCCCTTAATCGGAAAAAAATAATTGGCTAATCTAAATTTATTTTTTTTAAAAGGAATGTAAAAGAAAAACATTCATTTATTTAACAACCCCAAGCACTTGTATGTTGTTGCAACAAGTGGAAGGCATGATGAACCAATGTCATCCGAGGAAAGTTCCCTCTATGGACAAGGTAGTCATTACACAAGAGCTATGTGGACGTTAACAGTCAGAGATCAGTACCACGCTCATGAGGTGTCACTGCATTTCATGCATCACAGGGAGAAAAGTCCTGTGGGGAGGAGAAAGGAGGACAGTAGGAGTATGATGTGCTTGTATGTCCTAGGCCCATACAGCAGGGACAAAATGCTTAGAACACAGCCTGTCATAACCAACACTGTGCTCAGTTAAGCCCGTGTGGGCTGGTGCGCAACAGCCACCCCACATTAAAAGAAATCACGCTACGGCAAAATGATATTTGGAACCTCAAATGTCAGGTCCCCACGGACAACCCCCAACAGTGACAGACCAGAACGGCATACTGCTATCGTTGCCTGTGAGCTCAAGGATTTCAAATTTGGCATCACCGAACTTAACGAGACGAAGAGAAGGTCAGCTCAAGGAACAAGGTGGCGGTTACACCTTCTTCCAGAAAAGTCATCCAGAAGAATATTGCTGCCTCCATGGGCTTCACCACTTAAAATGAACCAGTTGGCCATCTCAGAAACTCTCCTTGCAAATACACGAACGCCTCATGACCCTTCAGCGTACCTAGTGCATTACTGTCCTCAGCATTTCCGCCCCAACACTGGAAGCTACAAGTCCAAAGTGAAATTTTACTCCTGCCTCAAACAAGCCCTGGTCTGAGTTTAAATGGGCAACAAGCTGATCCTCCTCGTCAACTTCTGTCAGGAGCAGAAAGTGGGTAGGTGTGGTGAATGAGATTCACACAGTATTATAAGTTACCAATGTCACTCTGTCCCCAGTATATAGATGTACCGATATTGTAAGTGCAGTTGCACTACCTGACCACCAGGGGAGTAGCTCTGGGAGTACTCGAGAGTTTGTACTGGGCTCCCCCTTGGCTCCGCCCAGAATTCCTCCCCCTGGAGCTGCTGTATAAAGATCCGTGCCACAGAGTCAGCCAGCTCACCAAAAGTTCAGCGGCTAACAGGCTGGCTCTGTTGTAAGATATTAAAACTGCTATTCTAATCCTACAAGCACGTGTCCGTAGAATTGATGGTTCCATCAATTTAATATAATTACGAAACAGTCGAAGTAAATCATGGAAGCAGCCCTCAAGCCCTGACGCCTAGAACTCGACCCGCAGGATGCAGAGGCTAAAGACATTTTTTCCCACTGGCTGAGATGTTTTAAGGCCTACCTGGCAGAAGCCAGCACCGCTGGAACAACGGAAAAACTCAGCCTACTGCACGCGAGGGTAAGCCACAGAATCTCCACACAGCATCCGGCCGGTTCTTACACCGCAGCGCTGGCGATATTGGACAAAATGTACGTTAGGCCCATTAACGAGGTTTATGCACGCCACGTGTTTACGACTCGCCGTCAGCGGCCTACAGAAACGCTAGCCGAATTTGTACGGGAACTGAACAATCTCTCTAATGACTGTAATTATCAAGCCGTTACCGCGGCTGAACATAGGGAGCTTGCGGGACGTTTTCGTAGCGGGCCTTAGATCAAACTATGTGCGCCAAAGACTGCTAGAAAAGGGGCCCAGGACTTACATACTACTGTGGAGGCTGCTACCACTATGGAAGTCTCCTTCCGCAGCCTCACCTCGTTTCCCGCGACCCCGCGACCTCATCGTGGACCCCCGAACAACAATCCCCCCAGGCCTGTGCCGCACGGCCCCCCGCTACCGCGCTGCCAAAGCCAGTTACTCTGCTGCCCCAGCCAGCTACTCAGCTGCCCCAGCCTGCCATTTCTGTGGCCAAAGCCAGCACCCGCGGCAGCACTGCCCAGCCCAATCCGCGGCCTGCAGCAGCTGCGGGAAGAAAGGCCACTATGCCAGAGTGTGCCTCGCGAAAAGGGCCCCAGTTTCTAACTCCCCAGTAGAGAGAACAAATCGCTCCCAACACCAGCGGGCCCGCAGGGCCCGAACCGCTGCGGCCTACGCCCCGCTCCGCCCCCTCCCGCTACGTGCGATCCATGGGGCCGCCATTTTGGCAAACCCCCACCATGCGGCCGGCCACGTGCGACTCATGGGGGCCGCCATCTTGGACGCCATCTTCCTCGCCGCTCACCACGTGCGATCCACGGGGCCCCATCTGCATCTCCATGCTCACTATAGCTCATCTGAAGACTACGACTTCCCCGGGCACTCATCACGCGGCCCGCAGCTCAGCACAGAGATCCTGCATCAAGCTCGCCAGAACGTACCGGCATCTACTCGACCGGACGCCCACACGGAAGACTACGACTTTCCCGGGCATCCATCACGCGGCCTGCATCTCAACGCGGTCACCCTAGATCAGTCCCGCCCCAAGCACCTACAAAGTTCGATGGTGGAGGTCCAGATCAACGGGTACAGCACACCATGCCTCTTTGACTCCGGGAGCACAGAGAGCTTCATACACCCACAGCTGGTAAGACGCTGTTCGCTTCCTATTTTTCCTGTGAGCCAAAACTATCGCCCTCGCTTCGGGCTCCCACTCAGTCCAAATCCAAGGATGCACCGTCGCTATACTCACAATTCGAGGCGCTAGTTATTCAAAATTTAAACTTTATGTCCTGCCTGACCTCTGCGCGCCACTCTTATTAGGCCTGGATTTCCAGTGCAACCTCAAGAGCCTCACCCTCAGCTTCGGCGGACCCCTGCCCACACTCACTATCTGCAGCCTAGCCACGCTGCGCATCTCCCCCCCTCCTCTCTTCACCAATCTCACTCCAGATTGCAAACCAGTAGCTACTCGCAGCAGGCAATACAGCCTACAGGATAGGGTCTTTATCCGATCGGAGGTCCGACGGCTGCTCAGTGAGGGGATCATAGAGGCCAGTAATAGTCCCCTGGAGAGCTCAGGTGGTGGTCGTCAAGACCGGGGGAAATGTTCGCATGGTCGTCGACTATAGTCAGACCAAAATCGCTTTACACTCCTAGACGCGTATCCCCTCCCCAGAATTGCAGACATGGTTAACCAGATCGCCCAATATCGGCTATTTTCCAACGGTGGATCTGAAGTCTGCATACCACCAGCTCCCAATCCGCCCAGAGGACCGCCACTACACGGCATTCGAAGCCGATGGCCGCCTCTTCCATTTCCTCCGGGTTCCCTTCGGCGTCACTAACGGGGTTTCGGTATTCCAACGAGCAATGGACCGAATGGTAGACCAGTACGGGCTGTGGGCCACGTTTCCGTATCTGGACAATGTTACCATCTGCGGCTATGACCAGCAGGACCATGACGCCAACCTCCACCGTTTTCTCCAGACGGCACAGAAATTAAACCTCACTTATAACAAGGAGAACTGCATTTTCCGCACAAACAGACTGGCTCATCCTCGGCTACGTCGTGGAAAACGGAGTCCTGGGCCCAGACCCGAACTCCCCCTCCCTCATTGCCCCAAGGCCTTCAAAACAGTGCTTGGGTTCTTTCATACTACGCCCAGTGGGTCCCTCAATATGCAGACAAAGCCCGCCACATCTTTAAGGCCACACAATTTCCCCTGTCAGCTGCGGCGCGCCAGGCCTTCAGCTGCATCAAGGAGGACATCGCCAAAGCAGCCATGCGGGCGGTGGATGAATCCACTCCCTTTCAGGTTGAGAGCGACGTCTCAGAGGTAGTTCTAGCAGCCACTTTAAATCAGGCAGGGAGGTCCGTTGCATTTTTCTCCCGTACCCTATCCGCTTCAGAACTCCGACACTCCTCAGTCGAGAAGGACGCACAAGCCATCGTGGAGGCTGTTTCGTCACTGGAGGCACTACCTCGCAGGTAGGAGATTCACCCTCATCACCGACCAACGATTGGTTGCCTTTATGTTTGACAACTCGCAAAGGGGCAAAATGAAAAAACGATAAATCCTTTGGTGGAGGATCGAACTCTCCACCTATAGTTACGATATTAAATATCAACCGGGGAAGCTCAACAAGCCCTCGAATGCCCTATCCCGTGGGACATGCGCCAGCGCGCAGATCAGCCGTCTGAAAGCCATCCACGATGACCTCTGCCATCCAGGGGTCACCCGGCTCGCCCACTACATCAGAGTCCGAAACCTGTCTTTCTCCAACGAGGAGGTAAAAGCAGTCACCAGGGACTGCCCGATCTGTGCAGAGTGCAACTGCACTTCTATAGACCAGACAGGGCCCACCTGGTCAAGGCTTCTAGGCCCTTTGAATGCCTTGCGATCGATTTCAAAGGGCCACTCCCCTCCACTAACAAGAACATTTATTTCCTCAACACCATAGATGAGTTCTCCCGATTCCCATTTGCCATACCGTGCCCCGACATGACCTCCCACACAGTCATTAAGGCCCTGCATAGTGTCTTCACCCTGTTCGGTTTCCCCAGCTACGTGCACAGCGACCAGGGTTCATCCTTTATGAGCGACGAGCTGCGTCAGTACCTGCTCGACAAGGGCATCGCCTCGAGCAGGACTACCAGCTACAACCCCAGGGGGAACGGGCAGGTGGAGAGGGAGAACGCGGTGGTCTCAAAGACCGTCCTACTGACCCCAGATGCGCTCCACGCAATTAGATCCCTCCTCTGTACAGCGACAAATCAAACCCCACACGAGCGGCTCTTCATTTTTCTAGGGGCACTACCACGGGGGTCTCATTTCCGGCGTGGCTGAGGACACCAGGCCCGGTTCTCCTGAGGAAGCACGTCAGGGCGCACAAAACCAACCCCCTTGTTGAAAGGTGCGCCCCCTCCATTCCAACCCCCAGTACGCATTCGTGGAGTTCCCGGACGGTCGCCAGGACACAGTATCCCTTCGGGACCTGGCACCCCGCTGGATCCAGCCCCCCCCCCACTGAGGAACCCCTTACCCCATTCCCTATGCTGCCGCCCCCTCTCGCCCCCGATTCCGCAAGCTCGCCCCACCGGTTCCACGCGCCAGCACCAGCCCACCCCCAGTCTCCGGTCGAGCCAGGGGTGCATGAAGTTTGGACGAGACCCGCCCTGGAGTCTGCCATCGTACCCCAGCTCTTAACACCCACCCAGCCACCGCAAGAGGCTGCAACCCCGGTGCTCCGCAGATCGCAACGAACAATTCGTCCACCGGACAGACTAACTCTGTGAGCCACCACCCCCGCCGGACTTGATTTTTTCACAGGGGGTGAACGTGGTGAATGAGATTCACACGGTAGTATAAGTTACCAATGTCACTCTATTCCCAGTATATATATATATATAGATACCGATATTGTAAGTGCAGTTGCACTACCTGACCAACAGGGGGGGTAGCTCTGGGAGTACTCGAGAGTTGTACTGGGCTCCCCCTTGGCTCTGCCCAGAACTCCTCCCCCTGGAGCTGCTGTATAAAGATCCGTGCCACAGAGTCAGCCAGCCAGTTCACCGAAAATTCAACGGCTAACAGGCTGGCTCTGTTGTAAGTATATTAAAACCGCTATTCTAATCCTACAAGCACGTGTCCGTAGAATTGATGGTTCCATCAGTAGGGAAATCCAACACCAACAGTAGCCTGCACCTGACAAAATGCCTAGAACGTGGCCTTGCCATAACTTTCCTCTGTCAGAGAGACAAGTACAGGCCTTGTGGCAACACCCTTGCTCCAAACACTGGCACCCTGCACAACTAAGTAAGTGTCCGAGGACATGAAACCCCCTGGAAGGAACATTTCAAAAACATTAAGAGATTCTGTCTTCACACAAATATCTTCCTGCATACAACACACATAGACTTTGCATCCTGATTTGTATTGGCACAATTAATAAAACCATACCTCAAGAAATCATCTTTATACTACTTTGTTCCTGATTTCAGCTTCTTCTTCATGCGCTGTTCTCCAGTGGCCCTGGAGCTCACACTAGCACTACTTCATCCTGCCCTGGACTCTCCCCAAGCAGCTCACACCAGCACAGCTTTGTCCTGCCATGGACTCTCCAGTGCAGCATTCACCAGCAAATTTGGATGTGAGATTGTGGCCTGTTGTGTCTCTGGCCCACTCTTCCTTCTTACAAAACAATCCATTTTGAATTCCTCCAGTCCTGTTGCTTCCTTGCTGGTAGCTACAAATGGTGGAATCTCTATTCAATGATTTTCAGTGAATCTCTCTTCAGCACCTGCATGCTTACCTTCAGTGACTGCGTGTCCTCGTACACCAGTCACTGAAGGCAAGCAGGCAGGTGCAGCAGGCGGTAAAGAGGAAAATGGTATGTTGGCCTTCCAAGCAACAGGATTAGAGTACAGGAGCAGGGATGTCTTGCTACAATTATACAGGACCTTGGGTGAGGCTACACCTGGAATATTATGCACAGTTTTGGTCTCATTATTGGAGGAAAGATGTCCTTGCTACAGAGGGAGAGCAGAGAAGGTTTACCAGACTGATTCCTGGGATGACAAGACTGACGTATAAGGAGAGATTGAGTCGTTTAGGATTATATTCGCTGGAGTTCAGAAGAATGGGGGGAATCTCATAGAAACCTATAAAATTCTAACAAGATTAGACAGGATTGGTGCAAGAAGGACGTTTCTGATGGTGGGGGTGTCTAGAACCAGGGGTCACAGTCTGAGGATATGGGTAAACCATTTAGGGCTGAGATGAGGAGAAATTTCTGAGGAGACTGGTCGGTCTGTGGAATTCACTACCATAGAAAGAAGCCGAGGCCAAAACATTGTGTTTTCATGTAGCAATTAGATATAGCACTCGGGCAAAGGTGATCAAATGATATTTTGGGGAGGGGAGGAAGGAAGAGAGGAGAGGAGACAGAGGAGAGAGACAGAGGAGAGGACAGAGGAGAGGACAGAGGAGAGAGACAGAGGAGAGAGACAGAGGAGAGAGACAGAGGAGAGAGACAGAGGAGAGAGACAGAGGAGAGAGGACAGAGGAGAGAGACAGAGGAGAGAGACAGAGGAGAGAGACAGAGGAGAGAGGACAGAGGAGAGAGACAGAGGAGAGAGACAGAGGAGAGAGACAGAGGAGAGAGACAGAGGAGAGAGACCGAGGAGAGAGACAGAGGAGAGAGACAGAGGAGAGAGACAGAGGAGAGAGACAGAGGAGAGAGACAGAGGAGAGAGACAGAGGAGAGAGACAGAGGAGAGAGAGAGACAGAGGAGAGAGACAGAGGAGAGAGACAGAGGAGAGAGACCAGAGGAGAGAGACAGAGGAGAGAGACAGAGGAGAGAGACAGAGGAGAGAGACAGAGAGAGAGAGACAGAGGAGAGAGACAGAGAGAGAGACAGAGGAGAGAGACAGAGGAGAGAGACAGAGGAGAGAGACAGAGGAGAGAGACAGAGGAGAGAGACAGAGAGGAGAGAGACAGAGGAGAGAGACAGAGGAGAGAGAGACAGAGGAGAGAGAGACAGAGGAGAGAGAGACAGAGGAGAGAGACTCAGAGGAGAGAGACAGAGGAGAGAGACAGAGGAGAGAGACAGAGGAGAGAGACAGAGGAGAGAGACTCAGAGGAGAGAGACAGAGAGAGACAGACAGAGAGAGACAGACAGAGAGAGACAGACAGAGAGAGACAGACAGAGAGAGACAGACAGAGAGAGACAGACAGCGAGAGACAGACAGAGTGAGAGACAGAGTGAGAGGACAGAGTGAGAGACAGTGAGAGACAGAGTGAGAGACAGAGTGAGAGACAGAGAGACAGACAGAGAGAGAGAGAGACAGAGAGAGAGAGAGACAGAGAGAGAGAGAGACAGAGAGAGAGAGAGAGAGAGAGACGAGAGAGAGAGAGAGAGAGGGAGACGAGAGAGAGGAGAAGAGACGAGAGAGAGAGAGAGGAGAGAGAGAGAGAGAGAGAAACAGAGAGAGAGACAGACATAATTCATGGCTGAGCAGGTTCGAAGGGATGAATGGCCTCCTCCTGCTCCTATTTTCTATGTGATACCGCCCAACAGATCCACCAGAGATCCAATTCACATTCAGACTGGGGTCAAGCAAGCCTGCGTCATCATTCTGATGCTCTTCTTGACCTTCCGTGAGACAATGCTCCATCTCATCTTCAGCAAGCTCATCACTGGAATGGAGATATCTACAGGACAAAGAGAATCTAATAGAATGGAGATAAACAACAGGACAAAAGAAATGTAATCTTTTCAACCTCTACCTCATTCAGGTCAGATCCAAGGTTACCACATACTGTCATTGAACTTAGTATGCAGACAATGTTTACATCTGCGCAGAGTCCAAGCTCCAAGTCCTCATTAACACCTTCAGAGAGGCGTACAAAAACACAGCCCTTACATTAAATATCTATTAGACAAAGGCTCTCTACCAATCTGCCCCCACCACACAGCATTGCCTCACGGTTATCAAAATCCATGAGGCCTTGGTTATTGTACAGTAAGAAGGTCTTACAACACCAGATTAAAGTCCAACAGGTTTGTTTCAAACACAAGCTTTCGGAGCGCAGCTCCTTCCTCAGGTGAATGGAGAGGTATGTTCCAGAAACATTTATATAGACAAAGTCAGAGATGCTGGACAATGCTTGGAATGCGAGCATTTGCAGGTAATCAAATCATTACAGATCCAGGGAGAGGGATAATCACAGGTTAAAGAGGTGTGAACCCATCAGTCACGCGGCAGACACGGAGGAATTCATCAGGCGAATGAGGCTCCGGGAATTCTTCCACAGACCCCAAGAGGCCGACAGCGAACCCAAGGAGACGATCAATGAACCGGAACAGCAGACCTCGAGATCTGCGGTGCAGCAAACAAAAAGGAAAGAGTCGAATTGGACCCCTCCGGAAGGCCGCTGCCCTAGACTCGACATGTATGTTGAAGCCGTGTCAATGCCAGATTAATCAGTCGCATTCACAAGGCAGCCCCGAACGTCACCCAAGTACAACGCAACTGCCATCCACGCTCTCGAAACCAACCACAACATCGTCATCAAACCAGCAGACAAAGGAGGGGCCACCGTCATGCTGAATAGAACGGACTACTGCAAAGAAGTATACCAACAACTCAACAACCAGGAACACTACAGACAGTTACCAGCAGATCCAACCAAGGATCACATCCGCCAACTCAACAGACTGATCAGGACCTTGGATCCAGACCTTCAGAGCACCCTACATGCTCTCATCCCACGTAATCCCCGCATTGGAGATCTCTACTGCCTCCCGAAAATACACAAGGCCAATTCACCAGGCCGTCCTATCGTTTCAGGCAATGGGACCCTGTGTGAGAACCTCTCTGGCCACATCGAAGGGCATCTTGAAACCCATCGTACAAGGTACACCAGCTTCTGTCGCGACACGACGGACTTCCTACAGAAACTCAGCACCCATGGACCAGTTGAACCAGGAACATTCCTCGTCACAATGGATGTCTTAGGCACTCTACACCAGCATCCCCCATGACGACGGCATTGCTGCAACAGCCTCAGTCCTCAACACTGACAACTGTCAATCTCCAGGCGCAATTCTGCAACTCATCCGCTTCATTCTAGATCACAATGTCTTCACCTTCGACAACAAATTCTTCATCCAGATGCATGGAACAGCCATGGGGACCAAATTCACACCCCAATATGCCAACATCTTCATGCACAAGTTTGAACAAGACTTCCTCACCACACAGGACCTTCAACCGATGTTATACACCAGATACATCGATGACATTTTTTTCCTTTGGACCCACAGCGAAGAATCACTGAAACGACTACACGATGAGATCAATAAATTCCATCCCACCATCAGACTCACCATGGACTATTCTCCAAATTCAGTTGCATTCTTGGACACACTCATCTCCATCAAGTCACCTCAGCACTTCGCTTTACCGCAAGCCCACAGACAACCTCACGATGCTCCACTTCTCCAGCTTTCACCCGAAACACATTAAAGAAGCCATCCCCTATGGACAAGCCCTCCGTATACACAGGATCTGCTCAGACGAGGAGGAGCGTAACAGACACCTACAGATGCTGAAAGATGCTCTCGTATGAACGGGATATGGCGCTCGACTCATCGATCGACAGTTCCAATGCGCCACAGCAAAAAAACCGCACCGACCTCCTCAGAAGACAAACACGGGACACCACTGACAGAGTACCCTTCGTCCGTCCACTACTTTCCTGGGGCGGAGAAACTACGACATCTTCTTCGCAGCCTTCAATACATAATCAATGAAGATGAACATCTTGCCAAGGTCATCCCCACACCCCCACTACTGGCCTTCAAACAACCGCGCAACCTCAAACCATTGTTTGCAGCAAATTACCCAGCCTTCAGAACAGCGACCACGACACCACACAACTCTGCCAGGGCAATCTATGCAAGACATGCCAGATCATCGACTTGGATACCACCATTACACGTGGTAACACCACCCACCAGGTACACGGCACATACTCGTGCGACTCGACCAATGTAGTCTACCTCTTACGCTGCAGGAAAGGATGTCCCGAAGCGTGGTACATGGGCGAGACCATGCAGACACTGCGACAACGAATGAACGGGCATCGTGCAACAATCACCAGGCAGGAATGTTCCCTTCCAGTCGGGGAACACTTCAGCAGTCAAGGGCATTCAGCCTCTGATCTCCGGGTAAGCGTTCTCCAACGCTTTAGACACGTGACAAAGAAGAATTGCCGAGCAAAAACTTGTAGCTAAGTTCCGCACGCACGAGTGCGGCCTCAACCGGGATCTTGGATTCATGTCGCATTACATCCACACCCCACCATCTGGCCTGGACTTGCAAAATCCTACCAACTGTTCTGGCTTGAGACAATGCACACCTCTTTAACCTGTGATTATCCCTCTCCCTGGATCTATAATGATTTGATTACCTGCAAATGCTCGCATTCCAAGCATTGTCCAGCATCTCTGACTTTGTCTATATAAATGTTTCTGGAACATAACTCTCCATTCACCTGAGGAAGGAGCTGCGCTCCGAAAGCTCGTGTTTGAAACAAACCTGTTGGACTTTAATCTGGTGTTGTAAGACTTCTTATTGTGCTCACCCCAGTCCAACGCTGGCATCTCCATATCTTGGTTATTGTAGGCCACTTTCCATACCATAGGAGCCTACCGTCAACACAGGCAGACATTGATGAAGAAGTTCAACAATGCTTTCAGTGTGCCAGCAGTCTTCGGAGACCAGGACCTCAGACCACGCATTAAGCTCATGGTCTGCAGAGCAGTGATACCTGCCCTCCTGTGTGGCTCAGAAACGTGCACTAGGTAAAGCAGGCACCTAAAAGCCCCGGAGAAGCACCACCAGCGCTGCCTCCACAAGATCCTGACAATCCACTGGCAGTATAGGCTCACCAACATCAAAACATTGATCAAACATTGCTGGTTGGGCCACATAGTCTGCATGCCTGCCACAAGCTCTCGAAACACATGTTCTATTCGGAGCTATGAAATGGCAAGCGAGCCCCAGGAGGGCAAAGGAACTGCTTCAAGGACACCCTCAAAGCCTCCTTGAAAACGTGTGACATCCCCACTTATTACTGGGAATCCGTGGCCCAAGACTGCTTGCAGAGGAAAATCATCCAGGAAGGAGTTGAATACCTGGAGTTTAATTGCTGAGAGCAAGCTGAAGCCAACAGCGTCAACAGCAAAGGGACAGGTGGCACCCCGCCCACCTACTCTTTCAACCACCATCTGTTCCACCTATGACAGAGTTTGTATGCCGTGCACTGGACCCCTCACTCACTTGAGAACTAATTTTCCGTGAGAAAGCAAGTCATCTTCGACCCCGAGGGGCTGCCAAGAACCAAGGGGCACAATAATTAGGAGTCGACCCTATTTAGCCCTTCAGCCTGCTGCACCATTTGATCGATCATGCCTGATCCGATTGTAGCTTCAACTCCACTTTCCTGTCTGCCTCCCATAAACCCTCAATTCACTTGCTGATTAAAAATCTGCCTAATAGCCTTGGATATATTCAGTGACCCAGCCCCTGCTGCTCTATGGGGAAAAGAATTCTAGACTACGGTGTGATGACTGGGAGATTTTAGGAGTATTGAATTCTAAATATTGGGAAATTTTAGAGTTAGAGTTAAAGGCCTGGGTTTAGAGTGTGTTTGACACAGTAGTCATGTTTTTTTTAAAAGAATTCTGTTTTGCAGGGCCTGGGCAGTTTTAGCAGCCAGAAAGTGAAACTGACAATGGAATGTGTTTTTCAGATTGGGCTAATGGACTGTGGTTTGACTGGGAAAGTCCCTGTGGAGTTAATGTTCTTTGCAGCCTGCACAGGTCATTTGTTTTTCAGCTTGGGGAGATGTGATTATTGCTGGGTGGAGCCAAGGAATGCAGAGAGACATTTTGAAAAGCTTTAGAAATGCAGTTTTGTGAAGAAACCTTGGAGAGAGTTGAATTCTGAATTCTCCCAACAGTAAGATAAATTGACAGCTGTATTTTTCCTTGTGTTGTTCAATAGGAAATTGAGTAGTGGTATTTAAGGGGCAATTGTAAGCTGTTCTTTTAGGGTGTGAAGTTAAAACGGTTAATATTGTATTCATAATAAAGTTTTGTTTTAAAAAATACCTACACCCGATTCCATCATGCAACCATTCTTTCCCCCATAGTCTTACAAATAAACTAAAATCTTGGGTTATCGGTCCAGTATCCGAACTACCGTTGAGGTCTGATCTGAGATCATAATAAATGACTCAGAGAAAATAATTCTCATCTCAGTCATAAATGGGAGCCCTTAATTATTGAACTAGTTCCCCTAATTCTAGACTCCCTTTTAAGAGGAAAATTCCTCACAGCATCCACCTTGTCAAGTCCCCTCAGATCTTGTATGTTTCAATAAGATTGCCTCTCAATCTTCTGAATTCCACAAGGTATTGGCCCTATCCGCTTATCCTTTACTCATAAGACAACCCCTTCATCCTAGGAGTCAGTCTAGTCAACCTTCTTTGAACAACTTTGAATGCCAATATATCCTTTAAGGAGACCAAAACAGTGCATAGTACTCCAGATATTGTCCAAGACCCTGTAACAGTTATAGCAACACTTTCTTACTTCTATACTCTATTTCCTCACACAAAAAATGCCAACATTCCATTTGCCTTCTGTTATAACCTGCCTAATTACTAGTGGCTGGGGACTAATGGCAATCCCACAATCCTTAG
Source organism: Scyliorhinus canicula (assembly GCF_902713615.1). NCBI lineage: Eukaryota > Metazoa > Chordata > Chondrichthyes > Carcharhiniformes > Scyliorhinidae > Scyliorhinus > Scyliorhinus canicula. Next base: position 100,135,770 of record NC_052161.1, on the reverse strand, counting down.
TGAGTATGAGCTTCCCCAAAGAGGGGGGCGGAGAAATCATTAGCAGTCACCTGCATAAATAGAGCTGACCAGTGTGGAACCAACTAGAGAGGAGTGAACAGTGGTGGAGTACTGTTGTATATATATGCAATTGTAAATAAAGTTATTTATTTTGATTCTAGAAACTCATGTTGGATTCTTCATGGCCCTCACAAAACCTTCCTACTCACAGGCTATCTACACAAAGCAAGTCTGGACTGGTGAACCAACAGGGAAATTAAGATGTTACGGTAAACAAGTTGGTTCAAAAAGGTCCTGAAACCTGGGCTCAGAGACAGCAAGCCCATATGATCATAGTTGTGCATTGGCCATAGCCATCTCATTATTTACATGTTCATGGCGAATAGATTAACACAATTGGTTTCTTATAACTGGAAAGTCGGGGGAAGTATAATTTCAGGTGGAGGTTTCATCAAGTCAGCTATAATCATAGTAGGAAGGTATGACAATTTACACGTCACATAATTTCAGTGACTGGGAAGTACAAACCAGGAAGAAAGTGCAGCTAACCAATCATGGCTCAGGCTATAGGGACAGGGAGAAAGAAAGCCTCCATCACTGTACATAGAAATTAAGAGCAGGAAACACAATCTCAGTCATACAGAACACTTAGCACAGTCAGAAAGAAGTTCTGCACCTCATTCATAACAAGGTTGTCTTACGTATGTCAGGTACTCAAAGTGACAATACAGGTATGTAACCAACAACCTGGGTTTGGAACAGAGAAAACCTGCCCTTGTGTTACATTTGTTTCAAGCTTGTTTGCCGTTGAATAGATATAGATGTTGTATTGTACAATCCATGAACAGCACTTGACTTTATCATAATTCAAAGCTGGCCACACAAGGTAGCTCCATGTTTGAGCCTACAAAGGAAATTCAATGTCGATCATGCTTACTGGTAAACTATACAGCCCAACACATGCAGCTATGCTTGAATTAAGTTGTCAGGGATGCTTGCATGAGTGGCACATCAGATAGGTTCCCACAAAGTCCTGTGTTTTATGCACCAGCAGCCATAGTGAGCTGCTCCTCAGTGTGTAGTCTGCATCTGCAAGCCATTGGGTTGGGGAAGGGATAGGGGGAAAAAAAAAAGAAAGAGGGCAGCATTATCAATTTATGAGTGTTAAACAGAATATCTTGTAATGATGTTGAATTCTACATTTTCTTCTCAACCGTAAGTCTGGATTGAGGCAAGCATACAGTAATAATTAGAAATTATTTTGGGGCAGGGTACGGGAGAAACAGACGTATCTGGACCAAAGACATGTTATCATCAATGCTGCTAAAGATAGTTTTCACTTAATATTGATAGGAGAGCAATTCTGTGTAAAACAATAAGAGATGTGTTGTTTCAGTCTGGAGCCCTTGGTGATTGACAGCTTAACAGACCAAATCCCCAATCTCAGACTTGACAGTCCTTTTCTCACGCAGGCACTGCAGATGAAATATAATAAATATCTGTCAGTTTGTTTTTATAAGCCAAGACCAAGTAGCTCGAGGCAATCAGCACAAGATGGCAAACCCACATCCTGCTATATCGTTATAATTTTCATAAACCACAGACTATAAGAAATGAAGCAAATTCACTGCAAAAGATGTACACAATTCATTCATGTAATTTATTCAAAATAAACCACGCTGGTTTGTTGTGCCACAGTAGATTTCAGGCCACCATCAGTGGCATATACAGCTTTTCAATATTGATACCTAGAGCAAGGATCATCTGTTACAGGTCCCTCCATTGTTTAACTATAGACTATTTGCAGTAGCAATTGAGAACAAGAGTGGCCAGCGTCACTAAACTGAACTCAAGAGAATGTCCAGCACAAACATACGACAATTGTTACGATAGAGATGCAGTACAAATATAAACAGTAACGACTCACCTATAAAAATATTGGTTAGGTCACAGGCTACTGAGTCCAATTTTGGGGACGCTACTTTGGGAAAAATATTACACCATGGAGAAGATGCAGAAGAGATTCATTATGATACTGGGAACGAGAGGCCAATGTTGAAAGAATAAACTAGAGAAATAATGGCTCATACTGAAGCACCTTGAGAAACAATGAAGCAGGTGCAACTGGGTTTAAACCACCAGAACTAGATTGTTTGTGCACAGTAAAGCTTAAGGCCTGGTTTCCCAAAGAGCAGGAAGTAACAGAGAAAAGAAACTCCTAAGACTGGTGATTACTTCATCATTATAGTTACTTTAGGGGGGGGAAAATCTGCTGCAACCTGTTCTGAAACTAGAAAATATCTTAAGATTCAAATTAAAACTCAGGCAAATTAAAACTGCAGTCCAGGAATCATGCCAGGATGTCATAAATGAAACTCTCCCAGTAGAAAACATCCCAACTTAACAGACTTGAAACAAGAGCTCAAATAATTCTCTGGTTGAGAGCTCCAGTGCCATACGTTGCTGAATGGCTTCACCCCGCAGAAGCAATTTTCTAATATAGAAAAAACTTTTACTACTTCTAATCTGTATGCAAATTAACTTGGACGAGACTATTCGAATTGCACAAGTCAAGTTGCAAATAGAAACTAAAGCATATAATTTTTTTTTAAACTCATGGATCATAGAATGGCTACAGCACAGGTGGTGGCCATTCCTGTTGATGAAGCCAGATGGTGAAGTGCAAAACAGGACACAAATCCTTTCCTTATTAGTAAGTTTATTCACATGATGCAGTATTACAGACCTTCTGTTTCCAAACTACTAACCAAATACTCCAACTGACTCTATTTGTTCTCAGTCCTTAATCAAACAATGACCATCACCCGTGTATCTTTAACAACATAATCAACCTCATGCCAGCTCTTTGTAAGAGCAGCTCAGTCAGCCCCATCCCCCCGGCTTTTCCCCATAGCTAGGCAAATTTTCTCTATAATTGAATCTGCCACCACCGCACACATAGGCACATTCCAGACCCTAACCATTCACTGCATTGAAAGGTTTTTCCTCATATCACTCATGATTAATTCACCTTAAAGTTGTGTCCTCTGGTTCTCTTTTCTCACAATAGAAACAGCTTCTCACTATTTACCCTGACCAGGCCTCTCACAATTTTAAACAATTTTATCAAATCTCCTCTCAACCTTCTCTTCTTGAAAGAGAACAGCCCCAACATAGTCAATCTATCCATATAAATGAAATCCCTCATCCTTGGAACCATTCTCATAATGTTTTCTGTACTCTCTCCAGTGCCTTCACGTCCTTTCTGAAGACTGGTGTTTAAAATTGGACACAATACTCCAGCGGAGGACTAATCAGTGGCTTATAAAAGGGTTACCATAATTTTGTACTTGATGATACCCTTACATTACACGGGTGTTCCACTCGATGTTTTAAAAAGAATGACAGATATTTGAGAACTTTAACACTTGGCTAAGTAGTCTACCAGTGGCATTGGGAATTAAAAACACTGAACACTATACTGTTAAATATGCTGTGAACTTCAACTGAACATGTAACGTTTTGATTCCATCAACTAGATATTGAATTCTATATATATATATATATATATATATATATATATATATTATATATATAGTATAGAGTTGCCCAACACACAGTGAAGCGCAACCAAAAATAAAGTAGTTTTCACACAAAGAAACATTCCAAGCTGAGATGGAGACCATAAATAAGCAATGCAGTCTTTACACGAGCTAAAAAGGTGACCAAAAATCTTGATCGATTGATCATGGATTGAGTTCCAGACAACAGGGCTGATGCAGCATTATCTGTGGTCCAATGCTGTCAGAGGGGTAATTCCTGGATTTTAACCCAGCAGTGAAGCAACAGTTAGAAATTTCCAGGTTGGATGGCAGGGGGTGAGAGATGACGGTCAGGGGCAGAGAAAGGGGCCATCTGGGATGGGCTAGGTATAGGGTGGTATAGGGAGTTAAGTAGGGAAGATGACGGGCGATAGAGGGGATAGAGGGGATTGGAGGCACAAGCCTCCGCTAAGGTTGGTAACGTGGAACATCCGGGGACTGATGAGCCGGTTAAAAGGTCACCTCAGGTGCTTGAAAGCGGGGGTGGTCTTTCTGCAAGAGACGCACCTCCGTGTGAAGGACAAGGTTAGGTTAAGGAAGGGGTGGGTCGGACAGGTTTTTCACTTGGGGATTGATTTGAAATCAAGGGGTGTGGCGATTTTATTGAGCACAAAAAAGGGATTTGAGAGTGTGAAGGAGGTGAGGGATCCGGGTTGGAGATATGGGAGTGAGTGGGGTATTGGAAGGGGCACCAGTAGTGTTAGTAATTGTCTATGCCCCAAATTGGGATGATGTGGGTTTTCTGAGGGGGTTGCTGGCTTCGATCCCAGGTTTGGCCACGCACCAGTTGATCAGGGGAGAAGATTTTAAATGTGTGCTGGAGCCGAGGTGGATTGGTCGAGCCCTAGGTCGATAGGTAGGGTACGAATGGCAAGGAAGCAGAGGCTGGCATGGAGGTTTGACTCGGGGTTGTTGGCGGATGGAGGTTTTTGTGCTACGGTGCGGTCGGCGATCAAGGAGCATGTGGAGTTGAATGAGAATGGGCGGCCATTTTTTGGGAAGCACTGAAGGCAGTGGTCCGGGGAAAATTATTTTGTTTATGGCTCATGCGGATAAGGAAAGGAGGGCGGAACATGACCGTCTAGTGAGCGAGATAGTGGAGGTGGACAGGGAATATTCGAGGGTGCCCACCGTGGGGGGATTGGTGAGGAGGGAAAAGTTGCAGGGGCAGTTTGACAGGCTGACAATAGGGAAGAGCGTTACGGCAACTGCATCGGGCAAGAGGGGTGCAATACGAGTATGAGGAGAAGACGAGCCGCATGTTGGCGCATAAGCTGCGGGAGCAGGCTGCGTCCAGGGAAATATTGAAAGTACGGACTGGGGCTGGGGGTGTGGTGTCGGAGCCAGGAAAGATAAATGAGGCATATAGAGAGTACTACCAGGGACTTTACAAGACAGATCTGGGGGGAGAGGAGGGGGCAGTTTCTGGATGAGCTGGAATTTCCCCAGGTGGAGAAGGAAAGAGGCAGGCGTTGGAGGAACCCCTGGGGCTGAGGGAGGTGCTGGATAGTATCAGGGGTATGAAGTCGGGGAAGGCCCCTGGGCGGAATTTTATAAGCAATTTGCGGAGGACATAGCACCACGTTTGTTGGGGGCGTTTAATTAAGCACTGGAGAAGGGGGAGTTGCCGACAGTAATCACACTAATCCCAAAAAAAGGGAGGGGCCCGGTGGAATGTGGGTCGTATAGGCCCATATTACTATTGAACACGAATGTGAAAGTATTGGCTAGGTTGTTGGCGGGGAGGATGGAGGACTGTGTCCCGGGGGTGGTTGCAGAAGATCAAACAGGCTTCTTGAAGGGCAGGCAGCTCGCGAGTAATATAAGATAGCTGTTGAATGTGGTGATGAATCCGTCAGGGGCTCTTGGTGGTGTCCATGGACGCTGAGAAGGCATTTGATCGGGTGGAATGGCGGTACTTGTTCGAAGTTTTGGGTAGGTTTGGGTTTGGGCCGAGATTTGTGGCTTGGGTGTGGTTGCTGTATGTGGCACCAAGGGCGAGGGTGAGGACGAATGATATGAGCTCACAAAGCTTTGACTTTCACAGCGGTATGAGGCAGGGATGCCCAATGTCGCCATTGCTGTTTGCGCTGGCAATAGAGCCGTTGACGATGGCTCTCAGGGGGTCAGCGGAGTGGCAGGAATTATATGGGGACAGAGGGAGCATCGTGTCACTCTATGCCGATCACCTCGCTGTATATTTCGGATCCGTCGGAGAGTATGGGAAGGATTATGGGCCTGCTGGAGAGGTTTGGAGGGTTCTCGGGGTACAAACTGAATGTACGGAAAAGCGGGGTATTCCCGGTGAATGAGCTGGGTTAGTGGGCTAATTTAGGAGGGATGCCATTTACAGTAGCAAGGGATAGGTTTAAGTATTTGGCGATTCAGGTAGCGAGGGAATGAACGGTGCTCCACAAGTGGAACTTAACAAAGCTGGTGGAGGAGGCTAGGGAGGATCTTAAGAGGTGTCACGGTGAGGGATTTGTATTTGGAGGTAGGGTACGCCAGTCTGGAGGAGCTAATGGAGGGTAGAGGTGCCGAGGGGGAGTAAGTTCAGGTATCTGCAGGTTAGGGACTTTGCGCAAAAGGTCCGAAGGGGGTACCCTAGGTTGCCGGGATACATCCTGCTGGAGCGACTGCTGCTTCCGGATGTGGAAGGGGAGGGAAAAATTGTGGATATATAGAAGTGGCTGGGGGAGCTGGGAGGTGAGCAGGTGGTGAAGATCAAGGAGAAATGGGAAGCGGAGTTGGGAGGGGATATCAATTGGGGAGTATGGAGTGAGGCACTACGAAGGGTAAACGGGACCTCCTTTTGTGCAAGGATGAGCCTCATACAGTTTAAGGTAGTGCACAGGGTGCATTTATCTCGGGCAAGAATGAGCGGGTTCTTTTAGGGGGTAGATGATGAGCGAGAGCGGTGTGGGCGGGGGCCACCAAATCACACGCACATGTTTTGGGGTTGCGAAAAATTTGGAAGATTCTGGGCAGGAGTGTTCACAGTCTTAGCCAGGGTAGTAGAGGAGGTGGACGACCCAGACCCTTTGGTGGCGATATTTGAGGTTTCAGAGAAGCCGGAGCTCATGGAGGACGACGGCCGATGTCGTGGCCTTCACCTCTCTAATGGAACGGCAGCGAGTTCTGCTGGAGTGGCGGTTGGCATCGCCACCGGTGGTAGCGGCATATTTGGGTGACCTGTACGACTTGCTGCGGTTAGAGAAGATAAAGTATGAGTTAAGGTGCTCAACAGGGGAGTTTGAGAAAAGGTGGGGGATGTTTGTGGCCGTGTTTGAGGAGTTGTTCGTCGCAGGGTGGCGGGGGGAGGGGGAAATCTGTACAGGCTGATTGTTGGGGAGTATGTTTCCCGGGGTGTTTATTTGCTGTAACCTGCTTTGACACATGTTTGTAATAAAATACGTTTAAAACAAATATTTCCAGGTTGGAGTGCAACCTGGAGGGGTGGCTTTCTCATGCATCTGCTGACATTGTTCTTCTAGGTGGAGGTCATCACAGGTTAGGAAGATGCTCTGGTATCATGCTTTGTGAACCGAGTGCTAAATTAGAAATTTGGTGCAAGCGAGATCTCACTGATGAGCATTTCTCAAACTGTAATTTTAATAGTTGGAATCTGACTTCGATCTTAAACTGCAAGTTAGTTCCGATACGGAGTTAACAAACTGTCTGGCAGTTGCAATTAACTGTCAATCAACTGATACTGGATGATATTACTAAGCAGTTGTACCTTTGGTACGAATCATAAGCTCTCTAGACAAGGTAGTGTTTGCTATGCAGCAGAGTGATCTGGCAGCAGTGCAATCCGTGAACAGAGTGCTACGCCTGGAATTTGGTGTCTAGGGGGAAGAAGGTGTGACTTCTTATTCTTTTGTTTTTATCTCCTTTTGATTGTTTTCCTGTAGTCTCCAAGTTAGGAAACTGCTATTACTTCAACTAAATTTAGAGGGCAGATAAGACATAACCATATTGTGGTGGGTCTGGGGTCGCATGGAGGCCAAACCAGGTAAGGATGGCAGGCTTACTTTCAGATTAGTTTTCATTACAATTGATGATGGGCATGGTCACCTTTACCAAGATGAGCTTTCTAATCCAGATTTTATAAACTGAATTTAAATTCAATGTAAATCCACCAGTTACCACAGTTGGCTTTAAACCATTGTTCCCCAGGGCATTAGCCTGGGCCTCTGGATTACTAGCCTAGTGGCATTAGCTGTATGCCGCGCCATATCCCAAAATTATAATGGAAGTGCTCTGTAAACTGGATGCCAAATTATATAGTTGCTACAGAGGGTCAGATTTTTTTTTCTTTTCCCTAAATCACTCTTCTACTTTCTTCTGAAGGTGTTGACTCAGTTTACACAAATGGCTACTATTTCCTCCGGGTGCTCAGTTTCCTCCCACAAGTCCCGAAAGACATGCCGTGAGGTGAATTGGACATTCTAAATTCTCCCTCAGTGTACCCGAACAGGCATTGGGGTGTGGCAACTCGGGGATTTTCACAGTAACTTTGCTGCAGTGTTTTGTTTTAAATTTAGAGTACCCAATTAAGGGGCAATTTAGCATGGCCAAGCGACCTACCCTGCACATCTTTTTTTGGGTTGTGGGGGCGAAACTCACGCAAACGCGGGGAGAATGTGCAAACTCCACATGGACAGTGACCCAGAGCCGGGATCAAACCTGGGACCTCAGAGCCGTGAGGCTGCAGTGCTACCCACTGCGCCAAGTGTTGCCCCTACTTGTGACACTAATCAAGATTATTATTATGTGTGTGTGTCTGACAAAAGATACAAGCAGGCTATTCAATCACAGAGCTGAGCCCAAACTAAAGACAACGCCATGAGCAGCATGTTTCAAAAAATAATGCGAGACAGTTCCTACAAAAAGTATGCAATATATCAAAGATGATATGCATCATATCTCACTGCTTTTGTAGCCTGATGGATATCTGTGAAGACACCAGCAAAGCCTGAAAGTCAAAAGGCTAAATCTTCATCAGCATAAACTGCTGTGATCTGCAGCAAAGAACAGGATGCGCAGCCAGGGATTGAGCACAGGTGCTGATTGAGCAGTCACCTCATGCGAGACATAGCTGATGCTATGGCTCGGTGGATCGTGTTTGAACACAGACATCGGTGTCCTGCTCCTGAGAGAAATACGGTCCCTTGTGAGAGACACCACCCCGTGAGCATTTGTGACCACTAAACAGTGATTGATTAGTGCCTGTCCTGTGAGTATGTGACTGGAAGCATGATCAGTGCCAGCAAGATCTGTATAAGGAGAGACAAAGGAACTGCAGGAGCGACAACCTGCAGGAACAACCATCGTATGCGCCCCGGGCCTGGGACTCAGAGAGATCGGGATCCCCCAAGAGGAAAAGTGATCACTTTCCTCTTAATGAATGGTACTTAGGTCCAAGCCGTGAGTTTCGACACTTTGTATAATAGAGCTTTTGATAGCCTTTATAGTGGAGTTTTGATACTTTTGTGGTAACCTGGTATGGCACAATAAAAGGAGATGGTTGTTTTGACCGGAACATTAGTTATGGGCAGCGCAGTAGCACCGTGGTTAGCACAGTTGCTTCACAGTTCCAGGATCCCAGGTTCGATTCCCGGCTTGGTTCACTGTCTGTGCGGAGTCTGCACGTTCTCCCCGTGTCTGCATGGGTTTCCTCCGGGTGCTCCTGTTTCCTCCCATAGTCCAAAGATGTGCAGGTTAGGTGGATTGGCCATGCTAAATTGCCCTTAAGTGTCCAAAAAAAGGTGGGGTTACTGGGTTATGGGGAATAGGGTGGAGGTGTGGGCTTAATTAGGGTGCCCTTTCCAAGGGTCAGTGCAAACTCAATGGAACAAATTACCTCCTTCTGCACTGTTGATTCTATGACCCAAGTTTGGGTGCAACACCTCTAACGATAAATGTTAGATTCATTGAAGATTGCAAGGTAATGAGAGAAAACTTGATGGTCTCTTTACCACCTGCAGAATCCAGAGTAATGAAGCTTTGCAACATTCACAAAGAAGCCTGAATCAATACATCATAAGATAGGTCATGAATTTAGTAAAGTATTAATTTAGTAAAGTAATCAATGAAATTAAGTGTGACACACATGGCAAGGCAGGTGATGTGCCATGACTGCAATGTATGCAAGTTTGGGAAGTCCACTCAGTGCCCAACAACCATGTCAGCAATACGTGCCTCCAGCTTCTGCAACCTCCAATCTGAGTTGTTGAGCTGGAGCGCGAGCTGCAACATGTAGAGCGCCATGGAGGAGAGTTATCTATGTGACTTTTGTCAGGACTTGTGTCAATGATAAATAGAACTTGGTCAATGGTCAGGGAGAGGCAGGTGTGATTGGGAGTGTGGTAGATAGAGAACACCAGCTGGCACTGATGGAGGAGCCTCAGTCCTCGACTTTGACCATCAGGTACAAGGTAATTGTTATTTGTAATTTGTACAGGTGAAATGAGTGCTACAGTGTGTTTGAGCAAACTGACCATGGCACTATGGTACTAAAAATCTTTCTTAGTGACACAAGTACGCTTGCATTAACACTGCAATGAAGTTACTGTGAAAAGCCCCTAGTTGCCACATTACAGCACCTGTTCGGGTACACAGAGAATTTAGAACGTCAAATTCACGTAACAGCACATCTTTTGGAACTTGTGGGAGGAAACCAGAGCATCCAGAGGAAGCCCACGCAGACACAGACCCAAGCCGGGAATCGAACCTGGGGTGCTGGTGTTGTGAAGCAACAGTGCTAACCCCTGTGCTACCTAACACGCATTTAGCATTCTCCGCTCATCTGCCCATCAGTGACATCACATTTAAAGCTGATGTCATTTCATTTTCACTCCCTCCTGATGCCTTTTAGTCTCACCTCTGCTTGCACTGCTCCACTGGTCCTATTCCAAAGATGTCATTCAAGTGGTTTGTCAAGAGATAAATACGGTTTTCTGCAACAGTGACCAAGTCTCCCAAAGGTTGTGTTACCTACCCACTGCCAGGGTGAAGGACAGCTCCTCGAGGTTGATGGGGAACTTGGAGTTGGAAGGAAGGGTCCAGTTGTCATCGTTCATATGAGAGGTGGAACTAGTTCCGTGGAGAGAATTTGGGCTAGAGTCCAAATTAAAATGCAGAACTTCAAAGGCAATAATCTCGGAATTGTTAGCCGAGCCATGGGCCAATTGGCATTGGGTCAAGCTGATTAGAGATTTAGACAGTAGCTCAAAAACTGATTTGGGAAGAAAGGTTTTGATTCATAGGACACTGGTATATACTCATGAACTGTGGCATGATTCTGTAAGGATGGGTTCCACTTAAACTAGGCTGAGATCAGTGTCCTGGTAAATTACATAACTCGGACTGTGGCTAGGGCTTCAAACTAAAACAGGGGTGGGGGAAATAAAGGGATCAGGCGAAGAGAAACTTAGAAATCTAAGAAGCGGGGAGCAACAGTCATATAATAATTTGGGTAACAACTTTAATCACATATCAACGAATAAGATCCATGCAAAGAATACTTCACAAACAAAACTAAAGGCTCATTATCTGAATCCACAACGTATTTGCAATAATCTATCTCATTCTAATGCAAAATGGCCATCTACACATGCACAAAGGTCTGCGCAGACATCACCCATTGGTGAAGCAGCTAAAGATGCTTGGGCCTAGGACACTCCCTTGAGAAACTCCTGCAGTGGTATCCTGGGACTGAGGTGATGGACCACCAACAACCTTCTTCCTTCGTACTTGTTACGACTCTCACTTCACTACTTCAGTTCAGCTCTTTTGTCCATGTTCGAACCAAGGCTGCAATGAGGTCAGGTGCTGAGTGGCCCTGCCGAACCTAAACTGAGGACCAGCGAGCAGGATGATGACTTGCTTCCACTTCACGGAGGTGGGTTCTGCAGTGGCTGAAAAGTCCAATCCTGGATCTGTAGACTCTGCCATAGTTTGCTGTTAGTGGTTATTGTTATAACCTGCCTGCTTACCACTGGCTGGGGCCTAATGGCAATCCCACAATCCTTTGGGAGTATGAGCTTCCCCAATGAGGGGGGCAGAGAAATCATTAGCAGATTCCCTGCATAAATAAAGCTGGCCAGTTTGGAACCAGCTAGAGAGGAGTGAGCAGCAAGGGAGTTGCTGCTGTTGTATATATATATATATCGGGCATCCTGAGAATTCAGAATGTCAAATTCACCTAACATGAAATGAAATGAAATGAAATGAAAATCGCTTATCGTCACGAGTAGGCTTCAAATGAAGTTACTGTGAAAAGCCCCTAGTCGCCACATTCCGGCGCCTATTCGGGGAGGCTGTTACAGGAATCGAACCATGCTGCTGGCCTGCTTGGTCTGCTTTCAAAGCCAGCGATTTAGCCCTGTGCTAAACAGCCCCTCAGCACATCGTTTGGAACTTGTGGGAGGAAATCGGAGCACTCGGAGGAAACCCACGCAGACATAGGGAGAATGTACAGACTCCGCACAGATAGTGACCCAAGCTACCTAACACACACTTATCATCCTCCGCTCATCTGCCCATCAGTGACATCACATTTAAAGCATGATGTCATTTAATTTTCACTCCCTCGCATGCCTTGCAGTCTGTTCCCTGTTTGCACTGCTCCAATGGTCTTATTGCTAAGCGAATTCCACTTAATACAGTAGCACTATTGAAGACCCCTTCCATCACTTTACTGATAAGAGAGTAGACTGATGGGATGGTAATTGGCCAGGTTCTATTATTTGTCCAGCTTTTTGTGGACAGAATATATTTGGGGAAATTTTTCACATTGTCAGTTAGTTGCGGTGTTGCAGCTGTACTGGAATAGATTGGCTAGAGGTGCAGATAGCTTTGGAGCACAAGTCTTCAGTACTATTGCCAGAATGTGGTCATGACCCATAGGCTTTGCAGTATCCAGTGCCTTCTGCTATTTCTTGACAATATGTGGATTAAATCAAATTAGTTGAAGACTGACATCTGTGATGCTGCGTATCTCCTCAGGAGGAGGCCAAGATGGATCGTGCACTTGGTATTTCTGGCTGAAGATGGCTACAATTGCTTCAGTTTTGTTATTGAACAGATGTGCTGGGCTCCCCCATCAAGGATGGGGACATTTACGGACATTCTCCTCCTCTAGTGAGTTGTTTAATTGTCCACCACTATTCACACCTGCGGAGCCGAGATCTGATCTCGGTCTTAATGGGAGCCCCTAATTCTAGGGTGTCTTGGGTTTTGGGATGGCTTATTTCTATTGTACGCTGTTTCGGTTGTTTGGCATGCAAGTAAGTAGTCCTGTGGTGTTGTAGCTTCACCAGGCTGACACCTAATTTTTAGGTATTCCTGGTGTTGCTCCTGACATGTAGGGCACACCACCCTTAACTGGCGTGCTCTACATGTGACTCCAGACTCACAGCGATGTGGTTGAACCTGGATTGACCACCATCCCCAGTTTGATGGTAATGAAGAAGTGGGGAATATGTCAGGCCATGAGGTTACAGATAGTGGTTGTATATAATTCTGTTGCTGGTGACCCAGAACACCCCATGGGTGCCCAGTTTTGAGTTTCAAGATCTGTTTGCAATCTATTCCATTTAGTAGGGCGATAGTGTCACACAGGTTGGAGAGCATCCTCACTATGAAGTCTGGACTTAGTCTCCACAAGGCCTTTGCAGCGGTCACTCCTACTGATACTGCCATGGAGAGATACTTCTGCGACAGGTAGATTGGTGAGAATGAGGTAAAGTAGGTTCTTCCCTCTTGCCGATTTCCTCGCCACCTGTCACAGACTCAGTCTAGCAGCTATGTTCTTTCGGACTCAGCCGGCTTGGTCAGTCATGGTACTACCAAGCCACTCTTGATGACCGAAACTAAAGCCCCCCACCCAGAGTACATTGACTGCCCTTGACTGCCTCATTGCTTCCTCCATGTGGTATTCAGCATGGAGAAGTACCGATTAACCAGCTGAAAGGGGTAAAGTGAAGTCTCCATAGTCCCAGGTGACCATAGGCTGCTTTCCCCTTTGAGGGTCACCACACCTCAGATAATAATCTTTATCATTGTCACAAGCTTACAATGAAGTTACTGTGAAAAGTCCCTAGTTGCCACACAATGGCACCTGTTCGGGTACACTGAGGGAGAATTCAGAATGTCCAATTCACTTAACAAGCACGTCTTTCAGGACGTGTGGGAGGAAACCGGAGCACCCGGATGAAACGCCCACAGACACGGGGAGAATGTGCAGACTCATTTGCTCACTTTGCAAGCTTGAAGCAGAAATAGAGTGTGTCAAAGCTATCCTGCAAAACAATGGCACAGCTGATCAGATCAATACAAACTCTTTAATGGGCCAAAGGCCGCCACTTTCAGACTGAAAAATGCCGGTCTACCTCAAATTACCCAGGAAAGGCAAATATCTCAAAAATTTGAACAAGCCATTTCCTACTGCTTCTAATGTCGAAGAAATAGGTATAATGGGGTGCTGTCACACCAAAATAATCTTCTACCTACCACACAAGTCAGCAAATTGTGTGAGAATTTTGGTGCCTGTGTGATACCAGGTACATCCCAGGGATTGGCTGATCGAATCAAACGGTATGCTCTTTCTGTCGTTCGCAATAGGCAGAGTACAAACGACACTCAGCTAATTAGCGCCTGCAAAGCCAAACAAAATGCCTACCATTAAATGTGATTTGATGATCGGGCAGCACTCACTGAACAATCCAGAGTCTGCTAAGAGCTACACTAACAACCAATAAAATATAATTAGTCAAGCTCGTAACGTGGCTCATTTACACTTGCTGAAAGCAACACATGTTCATATGCAGCAGTCCAATCTCTGCAAACAAAGAGTATGTTCAAGCTTTGCAACTTGAATAAATTACGAGGGGGCTTGTGGAACCTACAGTTCCCCATTGTCTTTTTCATGGCAATGCGTTGGCAACTAGTCAGCAGCACCCTTTTCTCCTGTAGTATAAATCATTGTAATAGTTTACAATTTGGCATTCTAGCATTTGTTTTTATTTGTTTTATAAATGTAGAGTACCCAATTATTTTTTTTTCCCAATTAAGGGGCAATTTAGCATGGCCAATCCACCTAACCTGCACATCTTTGGGTTGTGGGGGTGAAACCCACGCAGACATGGGGAGAATGTGCAAACTCCAAACGGACAGTGACGCAGGGCCGGGATTTGAACCCGGGTCCTCAGCGCCAACCACTGTGCCACATGCCGCCCTGCATCTAGCATTTGTGATAAGTGCAAAACATAATGCGCGCGTGTGTGTGTGTGTGTGTGTGTGTGTGTGTGCGCATGCAGGCGTGCATGTATGTATAATATATTTTTTTAATGTTTTAACTACTGGCCCATGTCAAAAAACACCATTAAAATGTATCACTGAGACTCAGTAAGATACTGCTTTGCAATGGTTGATTGATTTGTCACAGGCACTGAAGTAGTGAAAAGTATTTTTCTGCGGCCAATGGAACGTATGCAGCAGAGAAAAAGAATAATCAACAAAGTACAATGACAAATAAATAATTGGTTACAGTGGACAAGTGATCAACTGAAGATTCTGTTCTATCATTACTTTATTTACCATACTATATCATTTAATACCTTAAAACCAGAATTTTAAATGCTAGACTCAAATTAACCTAGCCTCTTCAATGTTAGTTGTTCAGATAACACCCGTCAATATGGGCTGAAATTCTGGAAACCCATAAAAATGAATGAGGATGCAAAACCCATAGATGACTCTCATCTAAAACATGCCACAAGCCCATCAAATAATCATCCTTCTTTAATTTTAGACTGATTGTGAAGAAATCGAATGTCGCCACATTAAGTGGCACCAATATAGCAAACAAAATGCACCTGGCTTATAATAAATCACCTGACAATTTATTGTATATGGGAATCAGTGATGCTCAAATCATGAAATGAAGATGCAGTACCTACTGAATGGAGTACCGGTTGTTGCAACATCAAAACAAAACACGGTGCTTGTTTACTGGTGTAGGAATTAGAAACACGAGTGTTTTTCCACGTTGATTAGTACAGTACACTATGTATAAACTGATGTGATGCAATTTTTTATTGCCTTGATTACGTGTGCCTAATGCATCTGTTGTAAACATTTTAAAGATATCTGCAGCAATTACAAACATATTAATAAGTGCCAAAAGCACATACTTTTTTTTACTTTGTAGAGTACTTCGGTTAACTGACTTCACATGACTTATATCTGGTCCACACATTCAGAAATATTGGGTTGTATTTTCTGGCAAAATTCATAGAATCCCTACAGTGCAGAAAGAGGCAATTCGGCCCATTGAGTCTGCATCGACCCTCAGATAGAGCACTCCACCCAATCCCACTTCCCTGTCCTATCCCAATAACCCCTTAACCTAACCTACAAATTCCTGGAAACTAAACGACAACTTAGCACAGCGAATCCACCTAACCTGCACATCTTTGGACTGTGGGAGGACACCGGAGCATTCGGAGGAAGCCCACACAGACATGGGGGGAGAAGGTGCAAACTCCATGACAGTGACCTGATGCTGGAATTGAAACTGGGGCCCTGGTGCTGTGAGGAAGCAGTGCTAACCAGTGTGCCGCCCATATCTACCTGCCTGGATGAGTACAGCTCCGACAGCACTCAAGCTCAACATCCATCCAAGGCAAAATTCAGATCTTATGTCCCGTCGACGGCACATCCCTGCTGCGGGCTCCGTGGCAGGAAACCCTGTTGGTAACAGCAAGACTAGAAGAGCCTGCCACCAGCCACTAGTTAGCTGCCTTCTGCCACTGAAGAACACACCACAGAGGGAGGGGGAAATCCCACCCAATGAAGGAGTCCTTGCCTGCAGACAAAAACTGGACAACATTCAGGTCAGGCAGGGGCAGCAGGGTGGCGCAGTGGTTAGCACCGCTGCCTCATGTTGCCACGGTCCCGGAATTGAACCCAGGTCCCTGGCGCTGTGGGCAGCAGTGCTAACCACGGATGCTACCTGTCTGGATGAGTACAGCTCCTACAGCACTCAAGCTCAACACCCATCCAAGACAAAACCCACTCAAATGACACCCCATCTACCAACTTAAACATCATTTGATCACTGGTGCCTCATAGTTCCAGTGCTTACTCTATACAAGATGACAACACTTGCAAGCCCACAACCTCTCTACTACCTAGATCAAGGTGGACAAACAAAAAAACAATTGGCTCAATGCTTCCAAACACGGAAGATTGAATGTTATTTCTGAAGCTCACAGGCTGGTTCCGTACTTCCAGCATTCATGTTTTTCTTTTTAAGACAAAATCCTATTTTCAGGTGACTAAAAATAAAAGCCTGTTTTGAACTTAATGCAATTGTCACAACAGAAACTCTAAATAATTGTGAAACACAGCTACAAACTTTGATCAAAGAATATCATTAATTGCAGTAACTGCTGGAAATCGCTATTTTAGTTCACTGGAATATTTTGTGGGGAAGGAATTTGAAGCCACACAAACCAAAAGGCTCTACAGTTCAAACTGGATTGAGGTCAGAGTTTCTGATAGTCGAATGCTACAATTGGTCTCACTGCCCTTGACCTGTTGGCCAGGGGAGGTGATGAGAAAACCTGAAAGTTTCCCAGACTGCTTGCTATGCAGTGACCTTTCCTGAAAGGTAAACATGTATGAATGCCAGATATAGGGTTGGACTTGGCTTTGTGTCTATTGACTGGTAGTGAAGTACCAACGGGCATCTGGCAGCATGGAACAGAGCCAAGGTCATCAGGAGAACAAAAAATAAAACATACAAAAAATGATACCTCTGCCAGTTTTACATGAACCATTCAGGTTTGACTTTAACTCCATCAAGAGGAAGTACATTTACCCACCTAGCTTTAAATCAATTTTGTTTTGATTATAACTTAATCCCTCAAAAAAAGGACACTGTACCCAGAACTAATTTTGTTTCAGTGGAGTGGCATTTGCAATGGCGTGTCTATTGTGTATCCGCCACTAACCCACAGACAGCCTGTGAGAAACGGATTCTGCTTACAGATGGGTGGGAACACACAGCTGCAGTCTAAGCTGAATCCATCCATACAGATAGATGCTCTGCTTCAAACATTGGCAGTCTGTTGGTATTAGAATCACAAAATTACCAATCGTGTCCGTCAATGCCATCAACTGCTCCTGGAAAATGAGGCACTGTCTTCCATGATTCCTCCAAAAAATATTCATAATTTATATATTGATTAAAAATATTCCCAGCGAGGGCAGCACGGTGGCCTAGTGGTTAGCACAACCGCCTCACGGCGCTGAGGTCCCAGGTTCGATCCCGGCTCTGGGTCACTGTCTGTGTGGAGTTTGTACATTCTCCCCGTGTCTGCGTGGGTTTCGTCCCCACAACCCAAAAATGTGCAGAGTAGGTGGATTGGCCACGCTAAATTGCCCCTTAATTGGAAAAAATAATTGGGTAATCTAAATTTATTTTTAAAAATATTCCCAGCGTGATCACATATCTATTAATATATTAAAAACAGTACATCAGCATGCAGTTCATTCATTATAGGTGTGAGGCATCAATTTGAGAGAGAAACTTTTGTTTATGTTGGATGGTTTCAACGTGGAAGTAAAACCAGCGCACAATTCGCAAATTTCACCAAATGTTTCATCTTGTGCAATATGTGATTAAAAATACCTTGTATAAAATGCATATTAAGCCATCCAATTTACACTGAACATAACAGAATAAAAATGATACATCCAACATGTACTTCCAATCTATCACACTCCAAAAACTTGAGAAGCAGTCATTTGGAATGTTCAAAATTCCTCCAACAATTCAAAATGCCTTCACCCAGGCGACAGCTAGAGAATAAATAATTACCAATTATGCTCATGTATGCCAGGGCTCTGAACCAGGCAGAATAGCAATAAACTCTGATCAAACCTGTGTTTATTTAATAGCAATTACATCTTATGGCCTTAAAAAGGACATGACTACCCTTCAACAGAAAACTATGTTGTGTAATACATGGTACAATATTGCTTTCATAGAACAATATATAATGTGACTTACCGTGAATCTACCACCAGCAGGTCCATGATGTGGATGGGTATAACAATGATGAAACTGGTATGCATTTTATGTCATACTTTTCTGATTAAAATTTCCACATACACATAATTGTCTCAAATTTCATTAAAACACAACATATAAGGGGAAATACTAACCAATAACATAATAAAACCATGAAGCTCATAAACTCACATCGAGGTAAACAGCAACCAATACATAAAATAATTATGTCAAACAGTTCCAAACATTTTGAAAATACTTGAAACCACTGTTTGCTTTCTCCATCATATTGAACGAATTACAAATAAGGTTTGTATCATAAAATTGACCTAACTTACCTAAACAATACAATTTTTTTATGTTTAAAATAGGTCTAATAAGGTTTTCCATCAGAAGCCTATGGCAGGAGAAGCCTGTGTTTATGATTATGCAGATGCTCAGACCCCCACTGCAGCTGAAGTGACACAACAGGCTATATTGCCCAGCATACATCTAGAAAGAATGAATGAAAGCCAGACCAGCTAGTGTGTGCAGCACTTTCTATTCATTAGCCTTACCCCTCAACTCTGGTGCATCAATGGAAACATTTAGGACAGCAACAGTAATCAGAATTCATTTTTTGGGTCGATCAAAAACAAGCAAAGAATGAGCTACTGAGGTGGTTCTCTTGCAGAAAAATCGTATTCAGTCACTGTATTTAAGGGGCTGGTTCTCCTGAAAGAAATTATCATTTCTCAACTAATGCCACCAAAATATATCAACTAGTAATTGGTCTCATTGTTTGTGGACAAATGGCTCCTCAGTTTGCCTTCAACAGTCACATCAAAACCAACTCATGATGTGTAAAATGCTTTGTCAGAGTCGAAGGACATGAAATGTACTATGCAAATAGGTTTATTTTCCCGGTCTGTCAAGGATCAATGAAAACACCACCGTCTCTTGGGGAAGACTTCTTACAAACGTTTTCATTATCAATGGAGAAATGCACACCCTCGAGTCTGAAATTGCATAAGCTCCAAACCATCAAAAGGCTTCAAAACTGTTGGAAATGGGCAACAGAAAATACTGCAAAAGAGCAATGGGGCAGATCAAAAATAGCTGAACAATTCAGCTCTCGACTCACTTTATTTAAATTACTCTTCTGAAAAGCAGTCGGGCAGTGCTGAGCTAAACCATTTGATTGTCTTAGCCCCTTTAGCAATTCTTTTTGTTCCATGTTGTTCTTCTCTATGGTCGGTGCCGGATAAGCCATGAATTGATGATTGTGTGAAATGTTCAGTCAAACATTCAAAATCACAAGAATATCACGTGTCCTTGGTCTGTGTGACCACTGCAATACTCTGTGTTCCCATGAATTGTGATTAGAAAATTTTGTAGGATTCCAGTAACAACAATGTCAAATCTATAACATCCTTGTAGGAGTGGGAGACGACTCAAGCTCACATGTCAGTGGTATTGTTAATCCAGGCTCTCACAATGAATCATCATCGAATTTACAGTGTAGGAGGCCATTCAGCCCATCGAGTCTAAACTGGCTCTTGGAAAGAGCACCGCATCTACGCAAGCCCACACTTCCACCCTATTTCCGTAACCCAATCCAATCGTTTTGAACACTAAGGGCAATTTAGCATGGCCAATCCACCTAACCTGCACATCTTTGGACTGTGGGAGGAAACCGGAGCACCCGGAGGAAACCCACGCAGACACGGAATGTGAAGCCTCCGCACAGAGAGTGACCCAAGCTGGGAATCGAACCTGGGACCCTGGAGCTGTGAAGCAGCTTTGCTAACCACTATGCTACTGTGCTGCCCACTAATGCCTACAGATCAAACTTACTGCACCGCAGGGTTACTAACAAAAGCTACCACCTGTTACTATGCCACGGTGTAGCTTAATTCACATACGGTGATTCTCTCCACAAAAGGTGGGTTACCCTACACGGAAAGGAAAATGTCTCACCAGAGCATGCAGCTGTTGGGATGTTTGCGGATCCTATCCATTTAATACAATTCTCCAGAGACCATGATTTATGACCGAGATAGTTAATCTTGGTTAATCTTTATTTCATCAGATAGTGAAATACTTCAGAAAGATCTTCCAATTATATCACAGCTCAAGTCTTCAGGGCTCGTTGCAACCAGTGAATGAATTGAAGTACTATCACTGTTGTTTAGGTAAATATAGCAGTCTATTTGTGCAATGCAACATCCCATAAAAATCTGTGAGATGATTGACAGTTAATTTGTTTTGGAAAAGAAATAGTAGCCAAAACACTGGTATCCTGTTCATTGCCAAAAGTGCATTTGGATATTTTGCAACCATCTGAACCACCAAAATAAGCAATTCCAGCATTGCTACACTGAATTGTACCCCTCGATTATATAGCTCAGGTGGCTGGAATGTGGCTCAAAAACACAATCTGAATGGACAAGAATGTTATCAGTTGAACCAAGCTTTTTTTTAAAAAATGTTAGAGTACCTAATTAATGTTTTCCAATTAAGCGGTAATTTAGCGTGGCCAATCCACCTACCCTGCACATCTTTGGGTTGAAACCCATACAAACATGGGGAGAACCCACACAGACAGTGACCCAGAGCTGGGATCAAACCTGGGACCTCAGCATGTGAGGCAGCTGTGCTACCCACTGCGCCAACGTGCTGCCCTTCAGTTGAACCAAGCTGATACTTCAAAGTAGCATTGACGGCAAATGTGCCAATTAGTTGTTTAATCAATGGTAACACAAACAGCTGCTTCTATGAAGCCCAGCACCAAAATTGTGGGTGACCATCATGAATTATTGTATGATAAGGAGACTTCGCAATGAGACACCAAGCATCAATGGAAGACATAGCTTGAATTGCCTCTATTACGATTTTTCTCAACACCTTAAGAATCCCAAGATACAAGATACTGCAGCTTCCTTTTATAAAATTCTGCAATCATCCAAGTTAGGACAGAAATGAAAGTGTGTTGCTAGAAGATGACTGTCACGATGGATTTCAAAAAAAAATAAAAATTTTGTGCCCTCAATAAATCAAACAGAAGCAGTCTATTTACAACCTTGGCTACTTCTAGTGGGAAAATCTTCTTCATTGATGTCTCAATCTATCAATCAGTACCCTGAATTTAACATCTATATGTGTTATGATTGTATCAGCTTGAACATCAAGAACTCTCAAATACATTGTTCAGTTGTATAAGAATCCTCTCAAAATGAAATAAGTGCAACCACAGAATGTCATCTTCTTAGCCTTTGTTTCTCTATTAGTTGGAGGAATCTTCATCAGGGCACTGGGAAGAACTCCTCCTCCTCCTCCTCCTTCCCCTCCCGCCAAGGGATATTTGAATCAGCATCAGACTCAAGACGATAAACATTAGTTTACCTGCTCATCCAAAAGTGGAACTTTCAACAATACAATACTTCCTCAATATTGGAGTGGAAATACAAAATTCTCTACATCCGTTGGAGAAAATGCATACCTCAAGTAAAGGCTTTTAAAAGGTGGAAAACTTCTGAATATTCATGAAAAGTTTACCTAAATCTATTAGAATATTTGAAAATGATCAATAAAGCCACTAACCAAATATAATGAATCATATAAACACTGTGTTAAAGGCAATGCGTTCTATAAGTATTAAAACATTGCTGCTGTAGATCAGAATCGGAATGAGGAATTCGGATGCAGCACAGACCTATCCACAGCTCCAAAGAGAAACAATATAAGCTGTAGATCATAATTCCACTGTTGGACTACATAATTTATGTTTACATAGATGAACAAGCACCATGTGGAAAATCCAGGAGGCTTTGGGTTTCCGGGCTAATCATGTGTGCATGAAGTGCCTCCAGTTTCTCAAACTGAAATTCAGAGTTTTAGAGATGAGAAACACTGCAGGGCCTACGAGATGCTAAGGATTCCCAGGAGGTGCTCACCCTGCAGAAAGTTCAGGATGATAATAAAGAGATTCCTAGGCATTGGAATCAACTTGGAATAAAAAGGGTCCTATTCAAGATGGATGGAATGCATTTCAACAAAGTTGGGATGAATTTCCTTTTTAACTTGTACACTGGGGAAGTTTAAACTGATTTTTCTGTGGTGGGTGGGTACCAGGATGAAACGCTAAAAGAGAAGAAACAAGTCACAAAGGAAATTGGAAAAAACAACAAATTAAAGAATAGTTCAGAAATAAAAAGCAGTTTGGGGGGGGGGGATTTATAGGCACAGTAAATGAGGATGAAGGGTTGGGTTGCCACATAGAGAACTACCAGGAAGTGGCAATAACAGACCAGGCTCAAAAAAGGGGAGGTGGGGTTACAGGAACAGGGTGGAGATTGGGCCTAGGTAGGATGTTCTTTCAGGGGGTCAGTGCAGACTTGATGGGCCAAATTACCTCCTTCTGTACTGTCGGGATTCTATGATTCTCAGTGGAGTTGGTTCCAGTGGAACATTTGGGGAATCATGATGATTACAATAGTTAGCAAAAAGGACAAGGCACAATCAAAGATAAAAATACTCAACTGGAGGAAGGTAACTTCAACTGAGTTGAAGAGATTTGGCCCAGGTAGATTGAAATCAAAAATTGGTAGGCTAAACAGCAATTGAAACAATGGGAAGCATTCAAAGGAGAGATGATTCTGATGCAGCGGACAAATTCCTACTCATGGGAAAAAAAACATGGAAAGCTCAAACTCCCTGGATGACTCAAGATAAAGGCTAAAATTAAACAGAAAAATGAGGCTTACGACATTTGTAGTTCAAGTTTTTTTTATTCTTTAAGAGATGAAGGCATCACTGGCAATGCTAGCATTTGTTGCAAATCTCCAATTTCCCATGAATGGAATGGCTTGCTGGGCTACTTCAGGAGACAGTTAAGAGTCAGCCACATTGCTGAGGTTCTGGAGTCATATGTAGGTCAGATCAGGTGAGGATGGCAAATTTAATTCTCTGAAGGAACAAAGTGATCTAGATGGGATTTTACGAAAAACAACAATCGTTCATTGTCATCATTACTGAGACTAGCTTTCAATTCCAGATTTGTGAATTGAATTTAAATTCCACCAGCCGCCATGGTGGGATTTGAACCTATATCCCAAGAACATTAGCTTGAGGCTAGTTAGTCCAGTGACATTATCACTATGCCACCACCTACCCTATGCCAACACCTACCTTATTTATAATAACGAAACAAACTGAATATAGAAAGTACAGCAGAAATTTAATAGGAGGGAATAAGAGGGGTAAACAGAGTATAAGAGATGAGATAAATAGTAAAAGAGCAGTCAAAGGAAAGGTAGACTGATTCGGAAGTAAAAAGAGAGATCTTCTTGTGGTGGCAAAGGGTATGGCTGAAATACTAAATGAATACTTTGCATCATGTTCACTAGAATAGAAAATGCCGGTGTAGCAGTAGTCTAAATAGAAAATTGTGAGAATCTCTGGAGATGCCCATGGAGTGAGTGGTCGCACATTTGGTGGCTCCCGTTCATGATGTTTTTTTCCCCAGATAACAGGTGGATGTGAAGCGGGAAAATGGTGCAGGAGAGTGAGTGGAAAAGATTGATCCTCGGGTGTATGGAGCCGAGGGCCAGAAGTGGTCAAAAAAGAGGTTTTCATTCAGTTGGAGCTGGTGTGGCGCCTGTGGGATGGCAGAGGGGCAGGGAGCGGGCCCTGCCGGCTCAGTGATCGACGGACCAGCTGATCAGCTTCTTGAACGAGAAATTCACCCAGCAACGCAAGGGAGAGTCTGGAGGGCCTGGCCTGGGCAGTGGATTCGATCAAGGCGGTGGTCGACCCCGCGGAAATGAAAAAGCTGGCGGGTCAGGCGATCCAGAAGATGGAGGAGGTGGCGGGGGAACAAGAGGAGCAGTTCGCCTCGGTGGCAGCGGAGGCGGCTCCAGGAGAAGGTTGAAGCTCTGGACAACCGGTCACGCAGGCATAAGATAAGGATCGTGGGTCTGCCGGAGGGGAGTGAACGAGCCGATTCTGGAACGTATGTGGGCAGATGCTGGAGAAGCTGCTAGGAGAGGGTGCGTTTGCACGGCCTTTGGGGGTGGATCGAGCGCACGGGGCACTAATGAGGAAGCCCCAGAGGAACGTGCCGCCGAGGGTGATGGTGGTGGTGAGAGAGAGAGAGCGAGAGCGAGAGCGAGAGCGAGAGCGAGAGCGAGAGCGAGAGCGAGAGCGAGAGCGAGAGCGAGAGCGAGAGCGAGAGCGAGAGCGAGAGCGAGAGCGAGAGCGAGAGCGAGAGCGAGAGCGAGAGCCCCCCCCCCCAAAACCAGGCTGGTCACATGGAACGTGCGAGGATTGAATGGGCCAGTCAATAGGTGCCCGTGTGTTTGCACATTTAAAGCGATTGAAGGCGGATGTGGCCATGCTGCAAGACACTCGCTTGAAGGTGGGGGACTAGATTAGGCTGAGGAAGGGACGGGTTGAGCAAGTATTTCATTCGGGATTGGACTTTAAAATGAAGGGGGTGGCGATTTTGGTCAATAAGCAGGTGGCGATCAAGGTGGAAAATATAGTGGCTGACTCTGGGGGAAGGTATGTTATGGTAAGCTGGAAACTCCAGGGGGTGGCGGTGGTGTTGGCAAACATCTATGCCCCGAACTCGGACGATGTTGAATTTATGAGGCGGGCACTGGAGATCATGCCTGACCTGGAATCTCATCGACTAATTTGATTCGGGCACACAGGGAGAAAGTGGAGCGGGTGGAGATAGAAAGGCTATTGGAAGAAATCCTGCAGGTGGACAGGAGCTATGCAGAGACCCCGGAGGAAGGGCTACTAAAGGAATGCCAGAGGTTGCAAATGGAATTCGGGCTGTTATCCACAGTCAAGGCATAGGGCAGTTGAGAAGAGTGAGAGGGGCGGTATACGAGTATGGGAAGAAAGCGAGCAGGATGTTAGCGCACCAGTTGAGGAAGCAGGAGGCGGCGAGAGAGATTGTGAAAGTGAAGGACACAGGTGAGAATATGGTCTTGGACCCGGCGGAGCTAAATGGGCTGATTAGGGAGTTTGATAGCAAACTGTACGAGTCAGAACCCACAGCAGGGAAACAGGTTTGTGGGAGGGTTGAAGTTCCTGAAGGAGGAGCTGGTGGTGGGCCTGGGGGCCCCACAATTAGGTTTGTAGAAGTAGTCGAGGCGTTGGAGGCGATGCAATTGGGCAAGGCCTGGGACCAGACGGGTACCCGGTGGAATTTCATAAGACGTTCTCGGGGGCGTTGGTACCGCTACTGGCAAGGGCCTTCAATGAAGCAAAGGAGTTGGGAGTGTTCCCCCGACGTTGCCACAGGCGTCAATCTCCCACATTTTAAAGCGGGATAAGGACCCGGAAAACTGTAGGTCATACAGACCGATCTGCCCGTTAAATGTGGATGCCGAACTATTGGTGAAAATCCTGGCCACAAGGATCGAAGACTGCGTCCCAGAGGTTAAAGAGGAGAACCAGACAGGGCGGCATTTGGCGACCAGCATGTGGAGGTTGCTTAATGTAATTATGATTCCTCTGGAGGGGCACAAGGTTGAGGTGGTAGCGGCCTTGGATGCAGAGAAGGCCTCTGATCGGGTGGAGTGGGAATTCGTGGACTGGGTCCGGTTGCTATACCAGGCACTGGTGGCGACTGTACAGACCAAATCGGGTGAGATCAGATTACTTCAGGTTACACAGGGGACCGAGGCAGGAATGTCCACTTTCCCCACTGTTGTTTGGCTTAGCTCCTATAGAGCCATTGGCACTGAGAATGTCGAGGGTCTGGCAGGGGATAGCACGGGGGGGGGGGGGGGGGGGGGGGGGGGGGGTCTCACTTTAAGCGGGCAATCTACCTCTACGCATATCGGACCCGCTGGGAGGGGGATTGGAGGGATATGGGGATATTAAGAGGAATCCGGCCGGTTTTCAGGATACAAATTGAATATGGGTAAGAATGAGGTCTTTGCGATCCAAGGGAGCAGGAGAAGAGATTGGGTGAGATGCAGTTCAAGGTGGTGGGAAGGAGCTTTCGATATTTGGGTATCCAGGTGGCACGGGGCTGAAAGCAGCTGCATTAACTGAATTTGGGTCAGTTGGTAGATCAGATGAGGGGGGACTTTCAGAGGTGGGTCTAGCTCCCGTTGTCATTGGCGGGATGGTTCCAGACAGTGAAAATGATGGTCCTCCCAAGGTTTTTGTTTGTTTTTCAGAGCCTCCCAATCTTTATCCCCAGTGCATTCTTTAAAAAAAAGTGAATGCAGTGATCTCGGGATTTGTTTGAGTAAACCTCCACGGGTGAAGAAGGTGCTGCTGGACTGGGGGCATGTTGGGGGGGCACCATGTAAGAACATAAGTTTGGGGGTATTATTAACAGCATCTCTGCCCTCCTCACCGGTCGGTACTCCACACGCCAGGTAGTGGCAGCCCATGGGGTTAGAGGGGGCAACGGTGTGGGCATCAACATGTGATAACGTGGACAGCACGGTAGCATTATGGATAGCACAATTGCTTCACAGCTCCAGGGGCCCAGGTTCGATTCCGGCTTGGGTCACTGTCTGTGCGGAGTCTGTACATCCTCCCCGTGCGTGCGTGGGTTTCCTCCGGGTGCTCCGGTTTCCTCCCACAGTCCAAAGATGTGCAGGTTAGGTGGATTGGCCATGATAAATTGCTCTTAGTGTCCAAAATTGCCCTTAGTGTTGGGTGGGGTTACTGGGGATAGGGTGGAGGTGTTGACCTTGGGTAGGGTGCTCTTTCCAAGAGCTGGTGCAGACTCGATGGGCCGAATGGCTTCCTTCTGCACTGCAAATTCTATGAAATACTATGATAACCATGGTTCGCTCCGGGGGTTTCCCGAGCTTAGAGGAGGAGTTTGAGTTGCCTGGGGAGAATGGGTTCCGCTGTCTGCAGGCGAGGGATTTTGTGCGGAGGCAAGTTTCGACCCTCCCGCACCTGCCGCACCAGGGACATCAAATAAGGTGGTGTCGAGAACAGGAGTAGGAGAGGGGTGGGTATCAGAAATCTATAAGGAACTGACGGAGTGGGAGGGAGCCCCAATAGGGGAGGTGAAGAGAAAGTGGGAGGAAGAGCTGGGTGGGGAGTTAGAAGCCGGGTTATGGGAGGAGGGCCTGAGGAGAGTTAATGCATCCTCGCCGTGCGCCAGGCTCAGCCTGATACAGTTTAAGGTGGTCCACAGGGCATACCTGTGGCCGGGTGAGCATCCTCTTTGAGGAGGTGGAGGATAGGTGTGGGCACTGTGCAGGGGGGTCCTGCGAACCATGTCCATATGTTTTGGGCATGTCCGAGGCTGAGGGGTCTCTGGCAGGGATTTGCTGACATCATGTCACAGGTGTTAAAAATAAGGGTGCTGCCGATTCCAGAGGTGGTGATCTTTTAAAAAAAAAAATTTAGAGTACCCAATTACTTTTTCCAATTAAGTGGCAATTTAGAGTGGCCAATCTACCTATCCTGCACATCTTTGGGTTGTGGGGGTGAAACCCACGCAGACACGGGGAGAATGTGCAAACTCCACACGGACAGTGACCCAGGGCCGGGATTCGAACCCGGGTCCTCAGCGCCATAGGCAGCAATGCTAACCACTGTGCCACCGTGCTGCCCTGAGGTGGTGATCTTTCGTGTGTCGGAAGACCCGGGAGCCCAGGAAGTGAAGGCCGGTGTCCTGGCCTTTGCCTACCTGGTGGCCCAGAGACGGATTAACTAGGATGGAGGGACTCGGAACCCCCGAAGTCGGAGGTATGAGTTAGCGACATGGCGGGGTTTCTGAGACTTGAGAAAATTAAATTTGCCTGAAGGGGTTCGTTGCAGGGGTTTGCTCGGAGGTGGCAGCTGTTCATCGGCATGTAAGAGACAAGTAAGGACAAGAGAACCAACGGAGGGGTGGTTGGGGAAGGTGACATTGTTTGTGTAAGCCATGTTGGCTGGGGTTTGTTGGTTATATTGTTGTATTTTTGTTTTTATTGAAATTTGATGTTTAAAATTGTTAAAATTATAAATGCCTCAATAAAATATTTTGTAAATTGGAAATTGGGGGAGGGTGCTCTACTCACAATTTTCCAATCGGCCTTGAATATGAAGTGTTGTGCCAGAGGCCTGAAGGATTTCAAATGTTACACCTGCTTAAAAATGGAGAGGCATAAATCTAGCAATGTTCAGCACCATTTGCGACTCCTCTTTTACTGAAGCAATCCATGTCCAAATGCAGCAAGACCTGGGCAAAATCAATGTTTGGGCTGACAAGTGGGAAGTATCATTCGTGCCACACAAGTGCCGGGTAATCTTCAAAAAGAGAGGATCTAGCCATCGCATTCTAGCCCCTTGACATTTAATGACATTATCATTGCTGAATCCCATACTATATTAGCACCATCAGGGGCAGCACGGTGACACAGTGGTTAACACTGCTGCCTCACTGCGCCAGGGACCCAGGTTCAATTACAGCCTCAGGGCACTCTGGCTCATTTCCAGCCTTGGGTGACTGTGTGTGGAGTTTGCTCACTCTCCCCGTGCCTGCATGGGTTTCCTCCCACAGTACAACGGTGTGCAGGTTAGGTGGGCTGGCCATGTTAAAATTGCCCCTCAATTTCCAGGGATGTGCTGGTTAAGTGAGGTTACGGGGTTGTAGGGATAGGTTGGGATCCTGGTTAGGGTGCTCTTTCAGAGGGTCAGTGGAGACCGATGGGCCAAGTGACCTCCTTCTCCACTGTAGGGATTCTATGATCCTGGGGGTTACCATTGACCAGAAACTGAACTGGACGAGCCACATAAATGCTGTGGCTACAAGTGCAAGTCATAAGCTAGAAATCTTGCAGCTCGTAGCTCACTTATTGACTCCTCAAATCTTATCCACCATCGAGAAGGCACAAATCAGGAGCGTGATGGAACACTCTCCACTAGTGGTTAGCACAATTGCTTCACAGCTCCAGGGTCCCAGATTCGATTCCCGGCTTGGGTCTGTGCAGAGTCTGCACGTTCTCCCCGTGTGTGCGTGGGTTTCCTCCAGATGCTCCGGTTTCCTCCCACAGTCCAAAGATGTGCAGGTTAGGTGGATTGGCCATACTAAATTGCCCTTAGTGTCCAAAATTGCCCTTAGTGTTGGGTGGGGTTACTGGGTTATGGGGATAGGGTGGAGGTGTGAGCTTGGGTAGGATGCTCTTTCCAAGAGCCGGTGCAGACTCGTTGGGCCGAATGGCCTTCTTCTGCACTGTAAATTCTATGAATATGAATTAACTTGCCTGAATAAAAGCAGCTCCAACAACTTTCGAGAAACTCGACACCATCCAGGATTAAGCAGCACTCTTGATTGTACCCCGTCCACAAACATTCATACCCTCTACCATCAATGCACAGTGGTAACCATGTGTATCATCTACAAGCTACCTTCCAACAACTCATCAAGACTCCTTTGACTAACCGTATTTCCCTAACCTTTACCACCTTAAAGAACAAGGGCAGTAGATGCATGGGAGCACCACCATCTTCAAATTCCACTCCACACCACACTATCTGGACTTGGAACCACATCGTTCCCTGGAACCCTGGAACACGCTCCCTAACAGCACTGTGGTTTTAGCTACCTGCACCACATTGTTGCAGTGCTTCAAGAACGCGGCTAACCATCACTTTCTATGGGCAATTAGGGATGGGCAGCAAATGCTGGCCTAGACAGCGACACCCATACCATATGAAAGAATAAATTTTAAACAATTCTATTAAGTGATCAACCTTGTAAATTGCAACTTTTTGGAAACGTAATGAACAAAGGATATTCAAGGGGAAATTGCAAGAATTTGCAAGATGACTTGATAATATTTAAATTCGGATATTGAAGTATTCCTGAATTCTAAAGGCATATATTATACACAATAGCAGTCATGCAAAGTTCTGTTACATCAAGAGCTGTGAAATACGGCACAATTCCCTTTTTGTTTGTCAATTAAAATCAGCTTTGGGGTGGGTTGGGAACACTACACACAAAAAAAACACTAAGTACTAAACAGTCTTATTTCACAATTGTAACTGACAGAGAAAACAGCATGTCACAAAAAGCCAAGAGAAAAAAAACAAGTATTGGTGTCCAGTGCCTTACAACAATAGTGACAGTCTACATTGTATACTCATTCCATCATTTCAATGTTGAGCTTTACCAAATGCCATCTTCCCTCGAGCAAATTTGACAATCAATTAAATTAGTTAATTACCGATAAAAATGCCTGTAATTGTTGCAATAATCAATGACAAAAGGTTGATACTTTTGAATTTCAATACAAAAAAGCACAACGCATTGAAGCTCTTATTATCTACCAAACATTAATTTCCTGGACTCAAATTCATAAACAAGAATGATACTCAAGCAGAAAGCTAAGTACAGTCAACACACCAAGCAAAGCCTTGGCAACACACACAGGAATCAGATACAAATCAGGAGGGTAAGAACCGATACAAGGTATTTGGCACCATAGAATTTTCTCATATCCAATTCCAATATCAACATATTGCCATGATAATTTTAGGACAGCTGTGTAACAGGAAATACAAACTTTTACAAATTCAAAATCCTTGTTAAAAGGAGCATACTCACTGTATACTGGACCGTTGCTACTGCTGCCTGGGGAGGGTAGATGCGTTCTTCAAGTGTCTGTTGTACAGGTCCTCTGGCAATTCTGTAGTAAAATGGGGTGTTAAGGAAAAACAAATGTTCAAAGGGATCACTTTCTATTCCAGGACTGCTCTTTCCAGTACTGTTCATTCCAGCTTCAATCAAATGATTCTACTAAACCGATCCTACTGCCCTGCAACTATCAAGCAAGTCTCCATGTTAATGAAAGTTAGACGTTCAACTTTGTGTACTACACTGACACAGTGTAGGTAACCTGACCATAGTGCAACTGAATGCTGTCTGGATCATTGCCAAAATCAGATATTCGGCCATCTGGTTAAGTTGTTACAGAATATAACTGTCCAAAGGTCTCGAGCACATACACGGCCACCAGACAACATTAAAAAGCTGTACTTCGTACAAAAACAAAGCCACAAACATTTAAGTGTAACAGAAAAAAGCAACAGAAATGCATACATACTAAGAGACAAACTGCACAGAGGATCAGAATGCAGACTTGCAACTAATATGCAGATTAATTATTCCAGCTCCAAAATTCAACTTGTTGCAGTAATTGCATTGGGGCAATTCTCTTCAAAACGTAATGGCTCAATAGGAAAATTTGCACAGTTGAGACACATACTGCTGAAAATTCCAATTACATTCAACCCAAAACTCTGCATCGGAAAGGTCACTATTACAAGAACAGGTGGGGCACCCAGATATATTGTCGACAGAGAACCTCTAGCAAACAAAGTAAAAAGTTGCATTTTCAGTCATCTGCTACTGAATCCCTTATCCATATTTTGTCATCATCGGCTTCAGTTGTTCTAATTCTCTCCAGGATAGTCTACCATTCTCCTCCATAAACTTCACACCATCCAAAATTCCTGTGTCTCACCTATTTGGCATTATCTATACCAGCTGACATATGAAAATCCCTTCATATTCCTCTCACTATAGTTTTCCCAAACTAACTCCCGGACCCTGATTAGGATGAGAAAATCTAGGTTTTCACGATCCTAACAATAGATTAAATCTCCCAAATCCCTAACAACAATCTTAGAATATGAAGATATAATTTAATATATTTCCATACTCAATATTCACTTGGTGCCGATTTGAGTCTATGTTCATATGAAAATTGGGACACAAGCCCCAAGTTAAATACATGTGCATACGTCCACATATTTCACCAGCCCTTTTGGAAATATGTTCCCTGGGAGAAATTTAGGCAATTTAAACGGTTTTCAGCAAAGACATCAGGAGACTGAACCTTGTAATACAACAAAATCACCTGTACACTATAACAAGATTCATGTCATAGAACAGCACAAAAGGAGCTTGTTCGACTCAGGTCTGGCCCAGTTGTTTCCAAGAGTAATCCAGTATGCTCCGTTCACCTGCTCTTTGTCCATAACTCTGAAATGTTATCTTCTTCCAAGTATTCACTAATTCCCTTTTGAAGGCTTTAATTGAATCTGCACCCACCAACCCCTCAGGTTCCTCAGATGGCTCAATCGGTACCATGTCAGAGATTTAATCGGAGGGTCCAGAGTTCCAGTCCCTGTCTGCCATTGTTTCTGCGTCAGCTTGATATCTAGATTATATATAGTTCTTGTGTGGTGCTAATAATGGGTTCTGTCCCAATACTGGCTGTTCAAATTACGTATGATGTGGAGATGCGGTGTTGGACTGGGGTGAGCACAGTAAGAAGTCTTACAACACCAGGTTAAAGTCCAACAGGTTTGATTCAAACACGAGCTTTCGGAGCGCGGCTCCTTCCTCGGGTGAAAGCTCGTGTTTGAATCAAACCTGTTGGACTTTAACCTGGTGTTGTAAGACTTCAAATTACTTATGTGCAGGTTTACCATGTTCTGTTATAATCCTTAAATGGTTACCAACATCTCAAGGCAGTGCATTCCAAAATCTCACTACGTAAAAAAAAAAAGGTCTTTCTGCACGACTGCTCTGGTTCTTTTGCCAATCATCTTCAATCTGCGCTATCTGGTTATTCATCCTTCGGCCACTAAAGCTATTTTACCGTGCTATTTTTCTGCCAGGAGCAGGGAGGTGCAAACTCCAATATCTCTTAGCAAACCCAATTCTTCTTAGTTCTTCTATTGCTGATCTGTAAGCTAGTCATAATGCCATATGTTAGCAAACATGTCAAATTTCTTACCAACGATCTGAAAAAATTGCACTTGCGGTATCACCAATTTAAAAGAAAAGCTTTGCATTGTTAGCATACCATTTCTTCTTCAGAAAGCACACTAGATGGGAGGCAGAGGGCATAATCATTCAACGGTGTATTGGAATGTAGGAACAGGAGTAAGCTATTTAGTCCTTTGAGCCTGGTCTGCCATTCAATGGATTCATTGGATTGAATTACTTTATTGTCACATGCACCGAGGGTACAGTGAAAAGAATTTTTCTGCGAGCAGCTCAAACAGATCATGGTTGATCTGCGACTGAACTCTATATATGTGTCATTATCCCATGTCACTTAATGCCTTCAGTTAACAAAAATCTATATCATTGTTAAAATTAATTGATCTTGTATCAATTACTGTTTGCAGAAGACCGTTTCAAACTTCAAACTGTGTGAAGAAATATTTCCTTACTTCACTCTTGTAAGGTCCAACTATACATTTTGAATTTGCCTAATCAGAGATTATTTCCACTGGTTGGGGAGTCTACTTACCCTAACTATTCCCTTTAATACCTTGAAAACACTGATCATACCACCCTATAACCCCCTCAATTTAAGGAAATCCTGGTTTGTGTGATCGCTGCTCACTCACCCCAAAGCCAACATATTCTTCCTTATGTGTGTTGCCCAGGACTGCTCACAGTACTCCCGATTTGCATAACTGAATGAAGACTTATACCCGCTTGCATTCTGGTCCACCAGATAAAATACTAGCATCAATAGCCTTCTTGATTATTCTCTTTACCTTTCAATTACATTTTAATGATCACAGTAAGAAGTCTTACAACACCAGGTTAAAGTCCAACAGGTTTGTTACAAACACTAGCTTTCGGAGCACTGCTCCTTCCTGAGGTGAATGATCAATAAGGGGAGAATTAGGGCAGCACGGTGGCCTAGTGGTTAGCATTGCTGCCTCACGGCGCTGAGGTCCCAGGTTCGATCCCGGCTCTGGGTCACTGTCCGTGTGGAGTTTGCACATTCTCCCCGTGTCTGCGTGGGTTTCGTCCCCACACCCCAAAAATGTGCAGAGTAGGTGGATTGGCTACACTAAATTGCCCCTTAATTGGAAAAAATAATTGGGTAATCTAAATTTATAAAAAAAAAACATAAGGGGAGAATTAATAGAGGTACACAAGAATATGACAGTGGCAGATGTAGATTTGACAGTGAAGGAAAAGTTGTTCCCATTAGCTGAAAGTACAACAACCACAGGGCACTAAGGGTTTGGGCAAGAGATACAGGGGGGATGCGAGGAATAATATTTTGTAAGCAGTGAGTATTGATGACCAGAACTCGCCTGTGAGGATGGTGGTAGCAGAGGTGATCAATGATTTCAAAAGGAAACTGGGTGTGGACTTCAGAAATAGACTTGCAGGACTACAGGTTAGACCAGGGCAATGGGACTGGCTTAACTGTTCAACAGAGAACCAGCATGGAACAAAGAACAATACAGCACAGGAACAGGCTCTTCGTCCCTCCAAGCCTGTCCCTGTCATGATACCACCCTTGGCCAAAACCTGCGATGGATTTTAAAAAAATTTAGAGTAGCCAATTATTTTTTTCCAATTAAG
This sequence comes from Scyliorhinus canicula, assembly GCF_902713615.1. Classification (NCBI taxonomy): domain Eukaryota; kingdom Metazoa; phylum Chordata; class Chondrichthyes; order Carcharhiniformes; family Scyliorhinidae; genus Scyliorhinus; species Scyliorhinus canicula. Next base: position 100,100,714 of record NC_052161.1, on the reverse strand, counting down.
GGGCAATTTAGCGTGACCAATCCACCTAACCTGTACATCTTTGGGTTGTGGAGGTGAAACCCACGCAAACACGGGGAGAATGTGCAAATTCAACAGTGCCCAGGGGTCTGGATGGAACCTGGGTCTTCAGCGCCATAGGCAGCAGTGCTAAGCACTGCAGCATGTGCCACTGGACTCTTTTCTATCCTTTTTACAAGCAAAGTGGATGACCTCACGCCTAGCTTAAAATCTATTTTCCCCATTAATTTAATCGATCAATATCTCTTTTCGATGTTACGTTTCCACCTACATGCTTACAATGCCAAGTGTGTCACTTGCAAATTTGGATATTTGGCTTTCTACTCCATCACCTAATTAATTAATTCGGTGAACCACTGAGACCCCAAAACAAATCCTTGCAGACCACTAGTCAAATGCTGCCCATTAAGCATCTGCTCTATTCGCTGTCTCCTACAGCCAATTTTCTAACCAGATCACTAATTTGCAAATGCAGGCTTATGATATTGGTACGCCTACACATTCAAATATGATATCCCTGATTATTTCAATTATCCATGGACACAAAAAGCTTCAAGTCTCAATGAAAAGTTTATTCATCGCTCTGCCTAACCGCACATGTACTGGTACAGTCAACTGAATTTGAAATAAGGTAAACTTGAAAAGCTGAACTCAAAAGAAAGAGCATTATTAAATCTCAATAACATTTCCACTTCTTAAGACAAAAAACATAAAATTATTCTAATCATTCTTTATATTGATTCATCATAGATTTTAAATCTCATGGGTAAAACAAAATGTTACCTAATACTTGAAACCATTCTGCAGTAATACAAACAAGATGGTCTGGTGGCACTGTGGCAAGCACTGCTGCCTCACAGCGCCAGGGACCCGGGTTCAATTCCTTGGGTCACTTGTAGAGTTTGCACTTTCACTCAGTGTTCGCGTGGATTTCCTCCAGGTGCTCTGATTTCCGCCCATAGTCCAAAGATGTGCAGCTTGGGTGGGGTTACAGGGATAGGGCAGGGGAGTGGGCCTGGGAAGGGTGCTCTTTCAGAAGGTCGGTGCAGCCTCGATGGGCAAAATGGCCTCCTTCTGCACTGAATTCTGTGGTTTCCAAATTGGCAACAGCTCATTGATGCTTCATGCTAATTCCACCCTTCCAGAGTCATTATTCTTCAACCACAAGATATACTCCTTTTTATCACATCTATTTTCAATTTACAATCGTTTTTGTTGTACCAAAATTATTATATAATTAGATTTATGTAAATAGAGTGCCTAGTCGCATGATTATTTTCGCTGTAGCTCTGCATCACACTATTTCTACATTTGTTTTAACATCTTTTCTCTTTAGGGCAGCATGGTGGCGCAGTAGGTTCCACTGCTGCCTCAAAGCGCCGATGTCCCAGGTTCGGTCCTGGCCCTGGGTCACTGTCTGTGTGAAGTTTGCACATTCTCCCAACCCAAAAGGTGTGCAGGGTAGGTGGATTGGCCATGCTAAATTGCCCCTTAATTTGAAAAAAATGAATTGGGTACTCTAAATTTATATTAAAAACGTATTATCTCTTTACCCCTCCTAGTCTCTCTTCCATCCTCATGCCTATTTTCACTCCTCAGTGCTAAGGCACTCTGCCCTCCCAATTCTCTACACCTTTCAATACCCCTCGACCTATCTGCTCTCTTGGCTAAATTCCCTGTTAGATAAGCCCTACAGTATCCCTATGTGCCTCTCCATATGCCCCAATGGGCTGATCGGGAAACTCAGTGCAGCCTCATTACAAGTAACAACCTCAAGTGCCCCGTCTAACATTGACCTTGCCGGGTGATGCGACCACTGACAAACTTTCCCTCATCCTTCCTGACCTGTCTGCAGCCTCTGAGAGGGTTGATCACACCACTCTCCTCCAATGCCTTTACAGTGCCACCCAGCTGGTTGGGACTGCTCTCACCTAGTTCCACTCTAATCTAACCATAGCAAGAGAATCATTTGCAATGGCTTCTTTTCCAGCTCCAGCACTGTTACCTCTGATGTCCTCCTAGATTCTATCCTGACCTCCTCCTATTTCCCATCCACATACTTGGCCACACTGTCCAAAGGCATACTTCTCAGTTTTCACATGTATGTTGATTACACCCAATTCCTTCACTGTTACTGAATGATCAGACTGCTTAACAAACATCCAGTATTGGATAAGCAAAAATTTCATCCAATTAAATATTGCAAAGATTGAAGCCATTATTTACCACTCCCTAGCTGCTGATTCGATCCATCTCCCTAGCAACTGTCTGAGCTTAAGCCAGTCTTTTCACATATTTGGAGTCACATTTAGTCCTAGATGAGCTTCCAACCTCATTCATAACATCACTATAACCGACAATATCCACCTGCATAACATGACCCTTCTTCACTCCCGTCTCAGCTCATCTGTTGCTGCAACCTCATTCATGCCTTCAGTACATCTGGACTCAACTATTTCAACACACTGATTCTACCCTCCTTAAACCCGAGGTCATCCAAAACTCTGCTGTGTCTCAACGCACTTAGAGTCCCACTCCCTTGTCATCCTGTCCTCATTGACTTGCATTGGCTCTCAGCCAAGCAACAATTTGACTTTAAAGCTCACATCCTGGTTTTCAAATCCTCCCCTTGCTGGGACCCTCCATATCTCAGTAATTTCCTCCGGCTCCACAATCCTCATATCTCCAATTCTCTAATTCTGACCATTTGTGCACCCCAATTTTGATCAATCTGCTACTGCAACCCTCATTGTGCTAGCAGCTACCCAAGCCTACAGATCTGAAAAACCCTCCCTTACATCTCTCCAACAATGCTTTCCTCCTTTTCAGACAACCCTCAAAAAACCTTTGACCAAGCTTTTGGTCATATGACCTAATATCTCCATATGTGGCTGAGTGCCTTTGTTTCATAGAATTTACAGTGTAGAAGGAGGCCATTCGGCTCATCGGGTCTGCACCGGCCCCTGGAAAGAGCACCCTACTTAAGCCCACGCCTCCACCCTGTCCCCGTAACCCCACATAACCTTTTTTGGACACGAAGGACAATTTATCATGGCCAATCCACCTAAACTGCACATCTTTGGACAGTGGGAGGAAACTGGAGCACCCGGAGGAAACCCACGCATATATGGGGACAACGTGCAGACTCTGCACAGACAGTGACCCAAGCTGGGAATCGAACCTGGGACCCTGCAGCTGCGAAGCAACTGTGCTAACCACTGTTTAATGAAACTCCTTGGGGCATTTCACAATGTTAAAGTTGCTATATAAATGCAAGCTTGTGGTACAGCACTCCTTTTAACAGATCAAATGTCACTAAAATCCTAGATACAGCTCAATTAAATTGAGGCTTAGATCTTACGTGCAACAATATTTCATAAACGAGTATACCACAATAACATACGTGAACCAAAACCATGTTTAGCTAGGAAATCTATCCACAGATTAATCAGCCGACAAGCCGTAATGCAAGATGTCACCAATAAGGTGAATAAAATACTGTCACAGTTGGATTCCACTACAACACAGCTGCATACAAACAGGACAGTTATCCGAAAACTATTTAAAGTGATCTTTCGATTGAGTCAAGCTTCCATCACATTCAAACAGGAGAATTTAACTTTGGTCAGTAATGGTCCTGGGAAAACCCTTTGCCAAATAACTAGGTATCATTTATAAAGGTATTTTATTGAGATACAGCAAAGGGATCATTAATTCCACCAATCTCAGTTACATCCCACTGTGCTGAGGCAGAGTAGATTTTGTGGGTCAAGGTACAAGTGTGACGGTTGGAGGATTTTAGGAATATTGGCTTCTAAATATTAAGAGTTAAAAGCCTGGGGGTATAGTGCTTTTGGCTGCAATGGTCCTGTTTTAAAAAGGATTTTGTTTTGTTTCCAGTAAACAGCAGGTGAAATTGACCAGAAGAATGTGGATTGACTGGGGAGGTCTCTGGGGAGTTAATGTTTTTGCAGCCTGCAGAATGGTTTAGCACACTGGGCTAAATCGCTGGCTTTTAAAGCAGACCCAGGCAGGCCAGCAGCACAGTTCAATTCCCATACCAGCCTCCCCAAACAGGCGCCGGAATGTGGCGACTAGGGGCTTTTCACAGTAACTTAATTGAAGCCTACTCGTGACAATAAGCGATTTTCATTTCATTTCATATGTTCTTCAGCTTGGAGAGAATAGGTCATTGCAGGGTGGAGCTCAGAAAGGCAGAGGCTAAGTTAGTTTGGAGAAGCTTTGAGAGAGAGAAAGAGAGGAGCCGGGTTCTGATCTTCCTGACTTTGAGTTCACAATTGTTTCCAAGTAGGGTAGTTGAAAAAGAGTAATAATATTTTAAAGGAGAGCAGTCTTGTCTGAAGACAAGGAAGAGGCTAAAACAACCTAGTTGAAGCAGCTATCTGAAAATATCCAGCCAGAGTCTGAAGAGGTTCCAACCAAAGCAAAATCTGTTCTTTTAACGTATTTCATTCCAAACATATATAAACAGTTACAAAATATAAAAGGTTACAAAATATAAACAATTTGGGGAGTAAACTCCCCGACACACAACTATACAGTTTGTACAAATTTTTCCCTTTTTCACCCCCTACTCCCCCCACCCCCCACAACGAACAGCTCCTCAAACACGGCCACGCACATCCTCAAACACCTTGCCTCGAAGCCCTCTGCTGATCCTAAACCTCGTACTTGACATTTCCAGCCGAAGTAAGTCATACAAGTCCCCCAGCCTGGATGCCACCCTCAACGGTGTTGCTGACCGCCACTCCAACAGAATTTTTCGCCAGGCAATCAGAAAGGCGATGGTCGCAACACCGGCTTTCCTCCCGTCCATCAGCTCCGGCTCCTCTGATGTCCCGAATATCGCCACCGAAGAGCCCAGCTCAACCTCCTCCCCCACTATCCTTATTAGCACCGTGGACACTTCCACCCAGAATATTTCCAATTTTTCGCATCCCCAGAGCATATGTGCGTGATTAGCTGGTCCCGGCTCACACTTCCCACACTCATCTGCCAATCCCTAGAAGAATGCACTCATTCTTGACTGAATCATATGTACCCGGTGTACGACCTTGAACTGCATCAGGCTCATCCTTTCGCACGAGGTTGCATTCCCCCTCCGTAGCGCCTCACTCCATACTCTTCAGTTTAGCTCCCCCTCCCACTTCTCCTGAACCTTCACCACCTGCTCTCCCAGCCACCCATCCGATCCTGCCCTCCCCTTCCAGATCCGGAAGCAGCAGTCGCTTCAGCAGAGTGGACCTTGGCAACCTGGGGAACTCTTTCCAAACCTTCCACGCTAAGTCCCTTACCTGCAGGTACCTAAACTCACTTCCTCTGGGAAGTTGCACCCTCTCCTTCAGTTCCTCTAGACTGACAAACTCCTCTTCCAGGTACAGATCTCTCACCTTAACCAGACCCACTTCTCTCCACTTCTTATACACACCATCTATTACACACCCCCCCCCCCCCCCCCCCCCGTTCTAAACTGTGGTTTCCGTTCAGCAGCGCCAACATCGACAGCCCTTCTATCCAGAAATACCTCCTCGGCTTGTTTCAGATCTTTACAGTGGACTTCACCACCGGGGCTCTTCACGTATTTCCTTAGCTCCATTGGCAATGCCGCAAACATCAAGCTGGATCTCCTACAGAATTCTTCGGCAATCCTAACCAATTCTGCCCCCTCGCTTTCCAACCACCGCCTCACCTTCTTCACGTTCACCGCCCAGGAATAGTGTAGCAGGCAGCCCTCCCTTCTGCCTCTGTAACAGGGTCCTCTTAACCCTAGGGACCATCCCTGCCCATGCAAAATCTGAAGTAATCATATTCAAACTCCAAAGGCCTTCTGTACAACGATTGGAAGTGTCTGGAATATGAACAGGAACCTCGGCAGAATATTCATCTTCACCACTTGGACCCTCCCTGCCAGGGTCAGGTGCAATGTGCCTAACCTCTTCAGATCCTCCATAACCTCCTCCGCCATCTTTGTTAGATTCCATTCATGTAGCATCGCCCATTCCCTCGCCACCTGAATCCTTGAAAGGCAAGGCCCCTAAGTTGGCTTGCTGACCCAACACGTTCACCAGGAACACTCCTCCTTTCCCTACATTTAGCTTATATCCCAAGAATGCCCAAAACCTCCCCAACAGGCCCATGATCCGTTCCATGCTCCCCAGCGGGTCTGAAACATACTATAGTAGGCCATCCGCGTATAGCGATACCGGTGCTCCCTTCGAACGCAATCCCTTGCCACTCTGTCGACTCCCTAAGAGCTATTGCCAGAGGCTCTATCGTTAGCGCAAACAACAGTGGCGACAGCAGGAACCCTTGCCTTGTTCCCCTGTGCAGTTTAAAGTTTCATGAGCCCATGTCGTTGGTCCGCACACTCTCATTTGGTGCCACAAATAACAGACGCACCCATTCCAGAAACTTCGGCCCAAACCCAAACCTTCTCAGGACCTCAAACAGGTACCGCCACTCCATCTGGTCAAATGCCTTCTCCGCGTCCATGGACACCACTACCTCCGGCACCTGAGCTCTCGACGGGGTCATGATCATTTTTAACAGTCTCCTTATGTTACTAGAAAGCTGCCTGCCCTTTACGAAATCTGTCTGGTCCTCCGCAACCACCTCCGGGACACATCCTTTTTGCCACCAACTTAGCCAGCACTTTCACATCCGTATTTAACAGGAAATGGGCCAATACGACCCACATTCCAACGGGTCTTTCCCCTTCTTTGGTATTAATGTGATCGTTGTCTGCGTCATCGTCTCCGGCATCTCCCCCTTCTCCAACGCCTCATTAAACACCCACAAGAGATGTGGCGCCAAGTCCATCACGAATGCCTTATAGAATTCCAGCAGATAACCATCGGACCCAGGGCCTTCCCTCGACTTCATGCCCTTATACGGTTCAATACCTCCCTAGGGCTCCTCTAGCACCTGCCTCTTCTCTTCCTCCAACTGTGGAAACTCCAGTTCGTCCAGAAACCGTCCCTTGTCCCCCTCTGCACCTCCAGGGTCCACCCTGGACAATTTCTTATAATAATTCCTAAATGCCGCAGTCATCTTGCCCGGCTCCGACACCACATACCCTGCGCTAGTCCGAATCTTCTATATTTCCTTAGACGCGGCCTGCCTTCGTAGCTGATATGCTAACATTCAACTCGCCTTCTCCCTGTATTCGTACTACACCCCCTTGCCCTACGCAGCTTTCCTACTCCCTTCCCCCCCCCCCCCCCCCCCCCCCCCCCCGGTCAATCTATCAAATTGCCCCGCAATTATTTCCTCGTCACCAATCCCTCCATGGTGGGCGCCCTCGAATACTCCCTAGCTACCTCCACTATCTTGTTCAGTAACTGCTCATACTCCTCCCTCCTTTCCTTATCTGTATGTGCCTTGAATGAGTTAATCTCCCCCCGGACCACTGCTTTTAGTGGTTCCCAAAATGTGGCCGCCGACACCTCCCCGTTTTCGTTCAATTCTACATAATCTTTAATCACAGACCACACTTTATTGCAAAATCCTCTATCTGCCAACAACCCCAAATTGAGCCTCCAACCCAGCCTCTGCTCCCGTTCCAGTCCAAGCCCAATCTCCAGCCAAAGGCACACATGGTCTGAGATTACTATCCCTGCATACTCTGTTCCCTCCACCCCAATCCATCCCGTCTCACCACAAAATAGTTGATTCTTGAATACACCCTATAAACATGAGAAAAAGGAATACTCCCTTCCACCTGAGTTTCTGAAGCACCACGAGTCCACCATACCCATCTTTTCCATAATCCTTTGCCATTCATATCCTACCCATTGATCTGGGGCTCGATCTATCTACCCTGGGCTCTAGCACAGAATTAAAACCTTCTCCCATAATCAACTGATGTGTGGCCAAGTCCTGGATCGTTGCCAGCAATCCCTTCATAAAACCTACATCGTCCCAATTAGGTACATATACATTCACCTGTACCACCGGCGTCCCATAAAACCGTAAGACATAGGAGCAGAATTAGGTCACTCGGCCCATCGTGTTCGCTCCGCCATTCAATCATGGTTGATACTTTTCTCATTGCTATTATCCGGCCTTCTCCCCATAATCCCTGATCCCCTTAATAATCATCTATCTATCTCTGTCGAGCTGCTCGCAGAAAAATACTTTTCACTATACCTCTGTACACATGACAGTCTTAAAGACGCTCAGTGATTTGGCCTCCACAACCTTTTGCGACAAAGAGTTCCACAGAATCACGATCCTCTGGCTGAAGAAATTCCTCCTCATCTCGGTTTTAAAGGATTTTCCCTTTAGTCTGAGATTGTGTCCTCTGCTTCTAGTTTTTCCTACAAGTGGAAACATCCTCTCCACGTCCACTCTATCCAGGCTTCGCAGTATCCTGTAAGTTTCAATAAGATCCCCCGTGATCCTTCTAAACCCGAGTACAGGCCCAAAGTCCTCAACCGTTCCTCATACGACACGCTCTTCATTCCAGGGATCACTCTTGTGAACCTCTTATGCTGTCCTTGACTTCCCTCATCAGACATGGGATGCCTTATCCTCCCCTTACCATGATTTCTCCACCATGGGATGAATTTCTGTTGTGCGACCCAAATAACCCCAAAAAACTCCTGCCATTGCTGCTCCACTGTCTTCCCTGCTAGGCTTCTTTTCAATCAACTCTGGCCAGCTCCTCCCTCATGTCTTTGTAGTTACCCTTATTTAATTGCAATACCGTTACATCTGATTCTAGCAGCTCCCTCTCAAACTGCAGGGTAAATTCCATCATATTGTGGTCACTGCTCCCTAAGGGTTCCTTCACCTTAATTTCCCTACTCAAGTCTGCCTCATTACACATCACCAAATCTAGAATTGCCTGTTCCCTAGTAGACTCTGTCACAAGCTGCTCCAAAAAACATCTCTTAGACATTCCACAAATTCCTTTTCTTGAGATCCACTACCGACCTCATTTTACCAGTTCCACCTGCATATTGAAGTCCCCCATGATTATTGTAATATTGCCTTTTTTATTTGCCTTTTCTATCAACTGTTTCATCTGGGGCTTTCCAATCGCACTGACCCTTCCTCCTCCGCCACCTTTCCACTACCTGCTGCGCCACAAGTCTCTTCCAACTCCTTAGCCCGATCTTTCACCTTCTTCTGCCGGGTTTGATAATCAGCAGGCATGCCACTCCCAAGGGAACTTCTCTTCCAACCTTCAGTTACACTTTCCTGTCAAAGTTACACCCGTTTTGGGGTTTAAAAAAAAGCTTTTCTATGCCTTCAAGCATGAGCTGCCCTGTGTGCGACCACTCACACATGGCCGCCACCGGAAGGCCCAAATCTGTTTAGTAAAGCAAGTATTACCCTATGGCCTGCTACTTTTCAGCTGGATTAAGAGCCACAGGTTTCTTTTCTTGTCATTTCATGGGAAATTGTATCGTTATGTCAAGGGGTAATCCGGGTGTGAAGTTAAATTTTCAATATTGTATTCAGAATAAACTTTTGTTTTAGAAATACGAATGCCCTATTTTTAGATGTAATCATTCCAGGAGTGAATCATTTTTTCCGCACATGAAATAAACTAAAATATTTGGGTTTTTATCCAGTGTCCTTGTCACTGTTGGGGTCAGGTCTGGGATTGTACAGTAATAATAAGCCAAAACACAAATCCTGATTATACAAGATTAATCAATCAAACTAGGATGGCACAGATTCCTTCAGTGTTTCAAAGTTTTCTTTCTGGGGACAGGGGATGGTAAACAGGGAGGCAGGCAAAAAGAAAGCACAATTCAACAATGTTCTAGCTCTTTACTTCTATTCAGTAACCTGACTTGATGGTGCATGCACAAACATGATTGAGATCTGCCATGAATTCCCTCCACAACTAATGAGACTGTTCCAAATTCACTGGTGAAATCAACTGGGATATTCAGTGGCTGGTAATTCAACAATGGGAGAAGCCAAAGACAAAAAAAGTCTAGAAATTGCGGGTCACAAGGAATGATCTTAGAACCAGAGGGCGGTGAATCTGGAACTCAATGCCACAGACAGCTGTGGAGGTCAAGTTACTGAGTGTCTTTAAGACAGATATAGAGAGGCTCTTGATTAAGAAGGGGATAGGCGTTATTGGGAGAAGGCAGGAGAATGGGGATCAGAAACATATCAGCCATGATTGTATGACGGAGCAGAATTGATGGGTCAAATGGCCTAATTCTGCTTATATGTCTTATCGTCTTATCTAATTTATAGCACCTTTTAGTATCTGTAGTGAATGCCAATGCTTCTAAGTCACTTCAAATAGGTGGAATTATTGGACTTCAAGTGTGCAAAAACATTAGTGCTACCTTTATTTGTTTCGTATTACCATCAAGACTTTGGACCAAAACATTTGTATCAAACCACCAAAGTGACCTCAACATATCGGCATTCAATGCAGTTAGTGAACGTCATACAGGATGAAGTCCATGCTAACAACAGGTCATCACCACCTTGGCTGAATTATATACATGTGAATTGAAGCAAATTATTTTCCAGTGTGATCCCATTTTAACTCACTTCAAGGGCAATTAGGGATGGGAACAAGTGCTCAGATGAGGGGAGCAAAGGCATGGCAGCTAAATGTGCAGATGTCACAAAAATGGGTAGAAAGATATATTGTGAAGTGGACATAAGGAGGTTGCAGATGGCTTGAGTGAGCAAAACTCTGGCACAATATAACATGAGAAAATGTGAAGTCGTTGGCTTTGGCAGGGAGAAGAAAACGGCAGAGTATGATTTGACTGGAGAACGGCTCCAGAATTGCAAGGTGCAGAATAATTTACGTTTTCTAGTGCATGAGCCACAGAACATTAATATGCAGGCAGAGCAAGTAATTAAGAAGGCTAAAGAAATGCTATCCTTTATTAGGAGAGGAATTGAACATAAAAGTAAAGAAGTTGTGCTTCAGTTATACAGGGGTATTGATGAGACCAATACTGAGTGCAGTTTTGGTCTCCGTATTTAAGGAAGGATGTAAATGCGGTGGAGGTGGTTCAGCAGAGATTTACTAGACTAATACTTGGAATGAGTGGGTTGTTTTATGAGGAAAGGTTAGTCAGGCTGGCTTGGTTCACTGGAGTTTAGAAGAGTCAGGGTGACTTGACTGAAATATACACGATCCTGAACGATCTAGACAAGCTGGATGTTTCCTCGTATAAGTGAGTCAAGAACTAGGGGGCACTGTTTTAAAACTAAGCAGTCGCCCTTTTAGGACAAGAGATGGGGAGAAAATCGTTGTGCAACTTTGGAACACATTGCCTCAAAAGGCAGTTGAGGCGGAGCCACTGAAGATTTTTACGGCGGTGGTTGTTGCTCGTTAGATGCTTGTTAGGCAAGGGAATCTAAAGTTATCGGGGGTAGATGGGATTGTGGAAGGAATTTAGAAGCAGAAACATCCCATGAAGGAATATACAAATAATACATGGCCCGAGACACTAGCAAAAACAAAACAGGAATGAAGCATCTTAGTAATATTCAGTATCATAGAAGTTTGTAGCTTATAGAACATAGAAATCATCGTATAGAAATGGCAGCATGGTAGCACAGTGGTTAGCGCTGCTGCCTCGGCGCCAGGGACCTGGGTTCGATTCCAACCTCGGGTAGCTGTCTGTGTGCAGTTTGCACATTCTCCCAGTATCTGCGTGGGTTTCCTCCGGGTGCTCTGGTTTCCTCCCATAGTTCAAAGATATGCATGTTAGTTGGATTGACAATGCTAAATTGCCCCTCAGGGTGGGGTTACAGGGCGGGGGATTGGACCTAGGTAGGGTGGTCTTTTGAAGTGTCAGTGCAGACTCGATGGGCACTATAGGGATTCTATGATATGAAAGTACATGGTAAAAATGTTATTTTATATACTAATATAGATTTCAGTCTATATTCCCGGTGTCAAAATCCTCAGTGAAGTCCTCTCCATACTGGCCCCCCACACAGATAGTAAGCAGCACACAGGTGCACCTCTTCCATGCCCACTCCCCACTCTCCTGCTCTTCCCCACCCTTTCAACCTCCACCACCACCCCTCTTCCCAGCTCAGACAAGTCACCAGCAAAAGAGCATGCCCTCCTAGTGGAATGAGTGACAGCTTCCCTCTAGCTCCTGGCCTTACTATTGGCAAAGGTCTTCTGGCATTTGAATCCCAACTTTGGAGCAGCAGTTGAAGGGGTGGCAGTGGCTATGGAGATGCAGAGGTGGGTGGGTGGTGGTGGTGGTGGTGAGGTGGTTGGCCATGCTAAATTGGGTAGCACAGTGGTTAGCATAGTTGCTTCACAGCTCCAGGGTCCAGGTGCGATTACCAGCTTGGGTCACTGTCTGTGCGGAGTTTGTACTTCTCTGTGTCTGCGTGGGTTTTCTCCGGGTGCTCCGGTTTCCTCCCACAGCCCAAAGATGTGCAGGTTAGGTGGATTGGTCATGCTAAATTGCCCTTTGTGTCCAAAAAGGTTGAGATGGGTGGGGTTACTGGAATAGGGTGCTCCTTCCAAGGACCTGCGCAGACTTGATGGGCTGAATGGTCTCCTTCTGCACTGTAAATTCTTTGAATTGCCCCTTAGTGTCCAAAGATGTGTCGGTTAGGTGTTTTAAAAAAAAAATTTTTTGTTCTCCTCCTTTTCACATTTTCTCCCAAATTTACACCCAACAATAAACAATAATCAGTAACGAATGGGATGTAAATCCCCATATCAATAACAACGATCCCATCCTCCCACCAAACCCCCAAACATTAGCCCGTATGTTAACATAAACAAATGACAGAGGAATCAGGAATCACCTATAGTCACCATCAACACATACAGTCCCCCTCCCCCCAACTCTCAGGCCACACCCCCTAATGTTCGATGTGATCCAATTCTCGAAAGTGCATAATGAATAACGCCCATGAATTGTAGAATCCCTCCATCCTTCCCCTCAGTTCAAATTTGACCTTTACAAGCGTCAAGAATTCCAGCAGGTCCCCCCACCACGCCAGGGCACAGGGTGGAGAGGTTGATATCCACCCAACAGGCCTTCAGGCGATCAACGAGGCAAAGGCTACGACATCTGCCTCTGTGCCCGTTTCCAACCTCAGCTGGTCCAACACCCCAAATATGGCCTCCCGAAGGCCCGCGTCCAGTTTCACGTGCACCACTTTAGAGATTACCCTAAACACCTCCTTCCAGTAATCCTCCAGCTTTGGACAAGACCAAAACATATGAATGCGGTTTTCAGGGCCCCCCCAGCAACGTTCACATACATCTTCCACTCCCTCAAAGAGACGGCTCATCCTCGCCCTTGGAAGGTGCGCTCTATACACCACGTTCAGCTGTATCAGCCCCAACCTCGCCCACGAGGTGGAGGCGTTCACCCTCCGGAGCACCTCACACCAGAACCCCTCCTCCATACCTTCTCCCAACTCTTCCTCCCACTTTGCCTTGATCCCTTCTAGCAATGCCTTTTCCTCCTCCAAAATAGACCCGTAAACCGCCGATACTACCTTCTTCTCCAGTCCCCCCGTCGTCCGCACCTCCTCGTGCATGTGGAAGCCGGCTCCAGTGGGAAGCTCTGTATCTCCTTTCTGGCAAAGTCGCGAACCTGCATGTATCTAAATAGTTCCCCCTGCTACAGCCCATACTTCTTACCCAGCACCTTCAATCCCGCAAAACGACCCCCAAGAAACAATTATTTTAGTGTCCTAATTTCTTCCCCCGTCTCTGAAAATTTCCATCCCACTTCCCTGGCTCAAATCTATGGTTTTCCCGAATCGGCATTTCCCTTGACTCTGCCCCAACCTGAAGTGCTGTCAAAACTGCCTCCGAATTCACAATGAAGCTATTACTACTGGACTCCCTGGGTATCTCCCCGGGGCCGTCGGGAGCGGCGCTGTCGCTGGTGCCTTTAATCCCGACCCCCTACCCAAAGTCTCCTCCATTCTGACACATTGGGCATCAACCCCTCTGACCCAGCTCCGTACCTTCTCCACATTCGCCGCCTACTAATAATTCGGAAGACCCAAACGCCCTGCGCCCACCTTTCTCTCTGTAGTAGCACCGTATTAATTTTGGCCACCTTCCCTCCCACTATGAATAAGATAATCATCCCTTCAATCTCTCTAAAAAATGCCTTTGGCAGGAAAATCGGCAGGCATTGGAACATTAGCAGGAATCGCGGCAGCACATTCATTTTAACCGCCTGTAGACAACCCGCCAGTGACAGAGGGAGACCCATCCCACCTTGCCAGATCAGCTTTCACCCTCCCCACCAAAGTAGAAATGTTGTACCTACGGAGCCCCTCTCCCAATCTTGAGCAACCTGCACCCCCAGGTTTCTAAAGTTAGTCCCTGCCTTACAGAATGGCAACCTCCCTATCCCTGCCCCCACCCCTGGCTGAGACACCACAAAATATTCACACTCTGACTTCCGGTGGCAGCCATGTGCGAGTAGGTCACTTTTTCGGCAGCTCCCGCCGCTAACGGACTAACGGGCCCTTTTAAGGAGTTTTAACCGCCCCTTTTCGACACAAATTGGCAAGCAAATGGCGCTAGAAGGCTCCCCACAGCAGTTTATGGAGGGGACCAGGAGCAGGACAGCCAAACAAACGACCAGTGAGAAGCGGCAGGACCGGGCGCGGGAACAGAAAATGGCGGCCGGCTTGGATCAGGCAGCGTGGGCCCAGTGGTCGTGGGAACAGCAGGAGTTCTTTAGAAGCTGCTTTGCTGACCTGAAAACGGAGATGCTGGCCCCAATGGAGAAAATGGTTGAGACCCAGAAAATGCAGGAGAAGGCGATCAAGGAGATTGAGAAAAGGGTCTTGGATAATGCAGACGAGATACTGGGCCTGGCCGTCAGGGTGGAGGCACACGACGCCCTACGTAAGAGGTGGCAGGAGAGGCTGAAAGACCTTGAAAATAGATCCAGGAGGCAAAACCTGCGCATTCTGGGCCTACCGGAGGGTGCAGAGGGATCAGACGCGAGCGCATTCGTGACCACGTTACTGGGGACCCTGATGGGGTCAGGAGCATTCCCTCAGCCTCTGAAACTGGATGGGGCGCACAGAGTCCTTGCAAGGAAGCCCAAAACAAATGAACCACCGACGGCCATGGTGGTACGGTTCCACCGCTTCTCGAATAAGGAACGAGTCCTGTGATGGGCTAAAAAGGAACGGAGCAGCAGGTGGGAGAACATCTGCATCTACCAGGACCTGGGAGCAGAACTGGCCAAGAGGCGCACTGGATTCAACCGGGCTAAGCCGGCCCTCCACAGCAAAGGGGTGAAGTTCGGGCTGTTGCATCCGGCGAGGCAGTGGGTCACGCATCAAGATCGCCACCATTATTTTGATATACCGGACGAGGTGTGGAATTTTATCAAGCAAGAAAAGTTGGACTCGAGCTAAAGGACAGCCACATTGGGACGTTACTCTAGTGGGGATGTTAATTGCCGAGTAGCCGGAGGGAGCGACATTATGTTATTCCCGCTTATTTTTGTGTTCCCTGTTTCTTCGGCCACGGTTTCGGCTTTTGCAGAGCTCGGCCGCAGAGGGAGGAGAGGGGCCCTACACGTAGGGCTGCTCTCCTGGCAGCTGGAGCCGTTTCTTTTGTGGGGCCGGGTTTGTGCCCGTGGTTAGTTGTTTGTTTCGTTGGGGGGAGGGGCGGAAAATGTTTTTTGGGGGTCATTGAAGCAGATAAGTTGAGCTTTCCAAAGGGAGGGAGGGGCCCCGAATAATGAGGCATCTGAATAATCGGAGACAGAGGCGGGAGCAGCCGGGTTCAGCATGGGGGAAGAGCCAATGTCAAACGGGTGCTTGACTTGGGGGTTTGGATCACGGGGCTGCTGGGGAGGGGGTATGGGATGCTGATTTGCTGACACAAAAGGAGCCAACATTGGGGAACAGAGGGAGAGTCGGGGGAGGGGCCTCCAGTGGGAGGTCTCGAGTAAGCGGGGGCGTGGGCTCGGGCATCGGGGGGGGTAAGCCCCCCCATCCTGGCTGATCATATGGAATGTGCGGGGCCTGAACGGGCCGGTGTTCTCACACCTACAGGGGTTAAAGGCAGATGTAGCCATGTTACAGGAGACGCACCGAAAACTCGCGGGCCAAACAAGATTGATAAAGGGATGGGTGGGCCAGATGTTCCATTCGGAGCTGGATCCAAAGACCAGAGGAGTAGCAATCCTGGTCAGCAAATGGGTGGCGTTTGAGGCAGAGGTTATTGTGGCTGACGAGGGGAGCAGATACATAATGGTTAGCGGAAAGCCGCAGGGGACTCAGGTGGTTCTAGTGATCGTTTACGCCCCAAACTGGGACGACGTGGAACTTGAGACGCACGCTGGGTAAAATTCCGGACTTAAGACTCACATAATCTGATTATGCGGGGTGATTTCCGACACATATAATAACAAGTCATCAGCATACAAGGACATCCTATGCTCTATCCCCCCCCCCCCTTTCCATACGCCCGAACTTCTTAATGCGATGGCCAATGGCTCAATCGCGAGTGCAAACAGCAGGAGGGGACATAGGACATTCCTGCCTAGTCCCACGGTGGAGAGGAAAGTATTCTGAGCTGAAGTTTTTTTTGCGGACACTGGCCCTTGGCTCCTTATATAATAGCTTTACCCAGTCCACAAATCTGGATCCAATTGCAAATGGCTCTACAACTGCCATCAAGTACCCCCATTCTACCCGGTCAAACGCTTTCTCGGCATCCAATGCCACAACCACCTCTGTTTCCTTCCCCTCTGGCTGGTACCGTAACCACATTCAATACCCTCCTAATGTTTGAAAAGAGCAGCCTTCGTCTCACAAACCCCGTCTGATCTTCACCTATCACTTTCGGGGGGCACTCCTCTTGCCTACCTGCCAGTATCTTCGCCAATATCTTTGCCTCCACGTTTAAAATTGAAATGGGCCTATACAACCCACACTCCGTCGGATCCTTATCTTTCTTAAGTAACAGGGAAATCGATGCCTGCCCCAAAGTTTGTGGTAACACCCCCTTCCCTATCGCCTCCTCAAACATCCCCACCATCAGCGGTACCAGGTTAATTTTTAATTTTTTAAAAAATATTCCACCGGAAACCCATCCGGCCCTGCCACCTTCCCCGACTGCATCCTCCCAATCGCATCTTTTATCTCCTGCTCCACTATCAACCCCTCTAATGTAGCCCTGTCCCTCTCCCTTAACCTCGTGTACTCCAGCCCATCGAGAAATTCCTGCATCTTCCAGCTTCCCCAGGTGGCTCTGACCTGTACAACCTCTCATTGAATTCCTTAAAGACCTTGTTAATCTGATCTGGAGCTACCAACAACTTCTCTGCCCTCTCCCGCACCTGGACAATTTCCCTTGTCGCAGCCTCCCTATGGAGCTGACCCGCCAACATACGGCACGGCTCGCCTTCTCTCCTTGCTCATAAAGTGCCCCCCTTGCACGCCTCAATTGGCGTACCGCCTTCCTGGTAGATAGTCGGTCAAAGCTCACCTGGAGTTCCTTCCTCTTTTTCAACTGCGCTAGGTCCCTATCTTCTGCATACCTCCTGTCTACCTCCAGCATCTCATGTATTACCCTCTGACGTTCCAACCTCTCCTCTTTGTCTAGCCTAGCCTTGAATGAGATCACCTCACCACCGCCTTTAAAGCCTCCCAGACAACTGCCTTTGACACCTCACCCTTGCCGTTAAAATCTTCATATTCCTCGATTACTTTTTCAATTTTGTCACAGAACCCTCGGTCCCCCAACAGTCCCACATCTAACTTCCACCCTGGTCTCTGTACCATCCCCTTCTCCAGTACCACATCCACCCAATGCGGAGCATGATCTGATATTGCAATTGCAGAGTACTCCGGCCCTTTAACCCCAGCCAGCAGCGCCTTCCCCACCATGAAAAAGTCAATCCGCATGTACACTTTATGGACCACTGAGTACTCTCGCTCCCTTGGGTGCAGAAACCTCCAAGGGTCCACCCCTCCCATTTCCACCATTAGCCCAGCCAGTGCCTTCGCCCCGACGGGACTAGCGAGCACAACCGTGACCTGTCCAATTTTAGCGCCTGCACCAAGTTCCAGTCCCCCCCCCCCACTATCAGTTTGTGTGCGTCCAAGTCGGGGATGGCCCCACACACCTTCTTTGCGAATCCCACATCATCCCAATTCGGACTATTATACACTTACCAGCGCCACTAGCCTCCCCTCCAGCACCCTGTCACAATCACATACCTACCTCCCTGATCTGCCACCACCATCTCCATCTGGAACCGTACCCTTTTGCTGACCATTACCGCTACCCCTCAAGCTCTTCCGTCAAATCCCGAATGA
Organism: Scyliorhinus canicula; assembly: GCF_902713615.1. Taxonomy (NCBI): domain Eukaryota; kingdom Metazoa; phylum Chordata; class Chondrichthyes; order Carcharhiniformes; family Scyliorhinidae; genus Scyliorhinus; species Scyliorhinus canicula. The sequence goes on along the minus strand of NC_052161.1, from coordinate 100,082,384 downwards.
AACACCTGACTAACCCAGCCCTTTTTAAGTCTCACTTGGTCCTTCACCCTCAGGTGAGTCTCCTGCAGCATTGCTACATCGGCCTTCAGATGCGCCAGCAACCTTACGTTCCACGTGATTATCCTAACTGAGGGTCTCTCTTCCCCCCCCCCATTCTTATCCTCCATCATCATACCACCAGGCCCTGCCCCATGAGTCTGACCCATCCCTTTCCATTATTAACTTCGAACCCCCTCCCAGAATGTGTCGGTTAGGTTAAGGTATTATTGGGATAGGGTAGGGAAGTGGATTTGGGTAAGGTGCTCTTCGAGAGGGCTGATGCAGATTTGATGTGCCTACTTCTGGACTGTAGAGATTCTATGATTCTATGAAGTGAAACTACCGCTTCCATTCAAGATGCATTCATCTGCAGTTATATAGCAACTTACACAGCATCACAAAGCATATTACACCATAAAGTATTTTTGGAGTAATGTTGATGCATACAAGTATAGCAGCCAGTTTATGCACAGCAAAATGAAAAGCATGTGATAAATGACCAGATTCACTTTTATGTGATGGGCGGTTTAACTATAGGCTCTGACATGAGGAAGAGCTCCCCTGCCCTCTTCAAAATATCGCCATGGGATTTTTTTCCTGTCCACTTGAGAGAACAGACAGCGCCTGCTTAACCAGTTATCTGAATAAACGGCATCTCTGAGAGTACAGCACTCCCACATCCTTCGACTCAGGTGAGAGCACTGCCAATTGAGCCACAGCTGACATCTCCAGGAGCTAATTTGTCATGAACTAGATTAATATTCATGCAAACACTCTGAACCACTCCAATTTCTTTTGGATTTATCCTACTGTTTTTTTTTATGGTTCCCATATCTATGCCATTCCTTTCAGTCATAAGGAAAGACCAGTAAATAGCATACATCGCGATTTGAGATGGTAGCATAAAATCTTGAGGTTAACATGTAGAATTTAGTTTAAAATTTACATGCTCTTGAAATGCAAGCAGAGTACTTTTACGCAAAGGAAAGAAACAGGCATTACAAAGTCCTACATACATTCCAACAATGCCAACTTTCAATCATTAAAATGCAACGTTGAACTCAGTTTTGGATTCCGAACTAAAGATTATGCTAAAGCATAAACATTTAAGGATAATTGCCTTTGGCATCATATTACTTTCAGGAAAGCAAACATGACTCTCAAAGACCACCCTGAAACCTTAAGACAAGAATCCTGTTAGAATGGTTATAATCACCAAACATTCTCTGTAGTATGTCCCAAATGACTCACAATGAAATGGTTCATAGGGTTTCTTCCCCTCCCCCACCCTCAACAAATTCCCAGAAAACACAACAGAAACTTTAGCTTTTTGAAGGTTTGCCAGAACCTGACTTTCCAGCCAACACGAGCAGCAGCAGCCTGACAAATACCCGAATACTCTGGAAACCCTTTAGCATGACTCTTCCGGGACTACAGTACTGTTGCTAAAATATGTTCAATATTGTCATCCATTTTCCCAGCTCTAATTTACAACAGTTGGCAACAGCATAAGAAACCATGTACCCAAAATTATAATTTGAGAGAGGCATCAACGAACCCTAGTAGCTCTGGGTAGCTTCTAAAATGTGACAATGACAATCAACACAGCATGACTTGACAGTTGACGGTTTCCTTTTGGTTTTTAATATTTTAAATTTTCAGACCCAAATGCTGTCAGGCAAAACTAACTGGCAGCTGGTTGCATAATGGAAAACAAGCATAAACTGTACTTTGGAAGCTACAAAAGCACATTGTGTGCTCAAAGGTTGTACTCCGATAAAGACTGGCAGAGCACTCACTCTCTGCATACAAAAAAGTAAAATCACATTCTGTTTGATGTATATTTCAGATAAAATGTCCCCCATTTTTCCTATCACCACCTCCCTCATCTGGAAGACTGCAGACCAAAGAAAGTAAGCTTTTGTAAGTTACAAAAAGAGCATGCACGAGAAGGCCCGATGAAAATTTTAATCAAGCCGTTATACTTTCAGATGCAAATCAGATTTTTACATGCATGTATTTATACATTTCCCTTTTAGAAAGCAATCTAAGAATTTCAAAAGCTACCATTTCCTCCCAAGTTAAAAAAAAACTATTATGGAGTATATATGCAACTGTGACTTCCAAGTAATCATAACATGACTCAAAATGTTCACATATCTTAGCACATGGACTGCGACGCTGAGTACCCGGGTACGAATCCCGGTCCTGGCCACTGTCCGTGTGGAGTTTACACATTCTCCCCATGTCTGAGTGGGTTTCACCCCCACAACCCAAAGATCTGCTGGTTAGGTGGATTGGCCATGCTAAATTGCCCCTTAATTGGAAAAAGAAAAATAATTGGCTACTCTAAAATTTAAAAAATCTTCACATAAAATCTAATGCAGTACACTGATGCCTCACGGCACGAAGGGCAGGGGGTTTGATCCCAGCCCCAGGTCACTGTCCGTGTGGAGTTTTCACATTCTCCTCGTGTTTGCGTGGGTCTCATCCCCACAACCCTAAAAAGTTGTGCAGGGTAGGTGAATTGGCCATATCTTTTTATTAATACAGTAAAAAAAATATACAAGTCCAAACGGTACAAACACTAATTTTGCAGTGGAGACCCTCCCCTCAGTACCAACATACGGGGAGGACGGGTAGGATACTCTGATTATTAAAACAGTTCACAACACAGTTGTACAAAAAACAAACGGCACAAGCACTAAACTTTGCGCTGGAGAGACCAGATACCCTCACCTCTGTACCAACAGAAGGGAAGGGCTGGGGGGGAAGGGAGGAGGAGGAGGAAGAGAGAGAAAGAGGAATCGGGGTGTTGGTGGCGGGGGGCCCAATAGGATACTGCCTGAACTATCTACAGAGGCAGTAAAACAGAAGGACCTTCAATTATGATGTGCCAGATTACAGGAGTCCCCCAGAGGGGGGGAAGGGCAACAGAGTGTCCGGCACGAGTGAGCCCTACACCCCACTGCAGAGAGCCTCATGTGCACCCTCTGCTCCCGACAAGCTAAATTTCCCCTTAATTGGAAAAGAAAGAATTGAGTACTTTAAAATAAAATCTAAATCTAATCCAGCAAGTTGGGGCCTCACGGTAGCATGGTGGTTAGCATCAATGCTTCACAGCTCCAGGGTCCCAGGTTCGATTCCCGGCTGGGTCACTGTCTGTGCGGAGTCTGCACGTCCTCCCCGTGTGTGCGTGGGTTTCCTCCGGGTGCTCCGGTTTCCTTCCTCCCACAGTCCAAAGATGTGCGGGTTAGGTGGATTGGCCATGCTAAATTGCCCGTAGTGTAAGGTTAATGGGGGGATTGTTGGGTTACGGGTATACGGGTTACGTGGGTTTAAGTAGGGTGATCATTGCTCGGCACAACATCGAGGGCCGAAGGGCCTGTTCTGTGCTGTACTGTTCTATGTTCTATGTTCTAAGTGACTATATGCAAATACTTATATGCAAAGGATTAAATGTATTCTTATATTTACAGTAAGAAAACTTACAACACGAGGTTAAAATCCAACAGGTTTATTTCGAATCACTAGCTTTCGGAGCAGCACCTTCCTCAGGCGAATGATTCACCTGAGGAAGAAGCTGCGCTCCTAAAGCTAATGATTCGAAACAAAACTTTTGGAATTTAACCTGGTGTTGTAAGACTTCTTACTGTGCCCATCTTACTCCAACGCCGGCATCTCCACATCATTCTTATATTTAAACACATACAAGATGATAGAATGGTGCATGAGACCGTTCAACCCATCATACCTGTATCAAGCTGTTCAAAAGAGCGATCCACTTATTACCACTCCCTTGCCCTTTTCTCATCATCCTGCAACGCACTAAGTAGAACTTCTCAACTCACCGTTTTTTTTTTACCTTAAATCTGCATCCTCTGGTGACCAACTCTACTGTTTTAATTTTTCCTTATTCACTCCATCAAACCTTTTCATTATTTTGAAGACCCCTATTAAATTTCTCCCAAAATTCGGCTGCTTGTAGCAGAAAACTTCAGCTTCATTTCATTCCGAAATAATTTCCAGTACCTTGGTCACTAAACCTGCCAAATTCATTAAAAATCCAAACGCTAAAGAATGGATGAACGTTAGTGAAACCTGCAAAACTATTTAAATGATAAGGCAACTGCTCCTTAAGCAATAACTAGCATGTTTGTCACAATTAGCGCAATTTAAATTGTCTTCAATGACATTTTGCTGTTCCGTCTCACAAATCCAACTGCTTTTTCCCTTCTAATTCTTCATTGTGTGCCACTGAAGTGACGTAACACACATAGTAACACCATGTTTTTAGTCAACTTTGCAAGATCTGACATTTTATTCTTCCTTGATCTAGCACAGCACCTCACATCTGCCATTCCACTGTCTTGTAAACACTGTCCATCACACGCGTGCAACACGATACATTTAAATCGCTCAAACTAACAAGGTCATCAATCAGAAACATTAACTCCGCTTCTCTTGCTACAGATGCTGCCTGATTTGTTGAGTATTGTCAGCACGGTTTTATTTCCAATCATTATCATCTTAGTGAACTGCCTCCTCCCATCACTATAATTAACACCAAACTTACTTTCTCCACGCCCCCTCCCCCCCCCCCCAAAATCTATTGGGACTGTTCATACTGATATGGAGGATACTCCTCCAATGCTAGTTATACCATCCAGACCTTACTCTTGTTCAGGGTCACTGAATCAAGTCCATCTCTCCTCCTGTGCACAAATTCAGACTACAACTGTTACAATTCAAGTTGATGTTACAACAGGACGCAAAAAAATCCCAGAATGGAACCTAGCTCAAAAGACTGAATGTTTTACTGTTTTTTTTATACAACGTCGAGTCACAGAACCACAAACTAGTTTTTAAACAAAAATGTTTTATTAAACATGAAAAAATTGGATTATACAATACTCCTTTATTCCCCTTGCCTTAACAAGTACACACAGATTTTTTAAGATTAACACAGATTGCAAAGTACATCTTAAAGTGCAATGGTCCCATTAACAAAGTCTTTTTTAAGCACACAGATTGGCAGAGGTCAAATACACACACTCCACTCTGAACCCAAGTTAGTGCCTGTGGATTTCTCCTTAGAATCCACCCCAGATGATTGTCACAATATTTTCCAAACTGCACTCCCCAAATCATGCTTTAAAATCTTCTCTCACAATAATGCCTTCCTTTAGTAGTTTGCATCCCAGAATCCAGTCCAGGTTTTAGAAACAACTCTTTTAAACAAAGCTTCCGCTCCACTTTTAACAGTGAATCAAGTCCAGGATTTTACACCAACACCTTTAGGACTTTGTTCTTGAGTGCTGTACAAATTGCTCACAATTACTTTAACTCTCAACTCCCAGACTGTATTAAGATGGCATCAAATGTCTCACGTAACTGAAGTCTTCTGTTCCACTTGAAATCTAGTTATTGCAAACGTCTCTTTAACTCGGAACACTTTATTTACTCTTCCTTGAATTCTTCTGAATACCTTGGTCTCTGTTCTTGAAACAATGTGTCACAATTCCCTTATCGGGACTGTAACCTGTTGCTTAGGAAGCTTACATCTTTGCAATTCCTTTGTACTGTCCAGCTTCTCCTGGCAGAGTTGAGAAAGGTTCACTCCCCAGTGTTCTATATCCAACTGCAATATATCCAGCTAAAACTTAAAACCTTTTTCCCTTAAAAGAGCCTCCAGTTGCTAAGAATCACCTACATGCGCATGCCTTTTATTTATTCTTCACGCCGTTGTCCTCTCCAGCACAATAGAAACACAGTTGGAGTTAACCAACTCCCACATATCCAGCATGAATCTAACTTCCAGACAAAGGAACATTATATTAAACACATTAAACTATATCTTATTTCTAATATTTACCAATAGAAATGTAAAAAGTACCTTTGTTTTCCTAACATGACTAAGAACGCTGATCTTTTATCCTTCCACAGCTTCCATTACATCCTCACTTTCTAACATTACAGCAAGTACTATGATCAAATTAACCATCACCTCAGGCAGCATGGTGGTGCAGTGAATAGCACTGCTGCCTCATGCCGCCGAGGTCCCAGGTTCGATCCTGGCTCTGGGTCACTGTCCGTGTGGAGTTTTCACATTCTCCCCGCGTTTGCATGGGTTTCGCCCCCACAACCCAAAGATGTGCAGGGTAGGTGGATTGACCACGCTAAATTGCCCCTTCATTGGGAAAAATAAATTGGGAACTATAAAATTTTTTTAAAAAATTAACCATCACCTTATATGTTGTGGCCAAGGCAAGGGATGTCACCAGACATATTTGCCGTATCAGTATCTTAGATAATTGGAAATGAAGCACATTTTAAAAAGGTAATAAAAATAGCACAGCATGCTTCCTGTGCATTGACTCTTAATGTGACACCTCAAATGTCTCCCACTAAGATTAATAAACTTAACAAATTCTTTATCAAAGCAATATAGTTCAAAGTACTCATTTCAAATACCCACGTTCATAGAACCACATTAAAATTACTACGCAGGAACAGGCTATTCAGCCCAACCAAGCAGGGGCCCTAATCCATGTGTCTATCTTGAATCCATATTCCTTTAACTCCCATCTAACCTATTTCTAAATGCTCACATTGCCTCTCCATCAACCATTAGTTTTTTGGTGAATTCCAGTTTCATAACCCTTGGTTTCTTATCTTGCATTTTTCACTGATCTAACAATAACAATGGGACGTTTTTAATATCTTTCATATACGCATTTCCTCGCACAAGGCAGCATCCCAGTGAATCACCTAAGTCAACTGCTTCAACATTCACTGGAACCCCAAAACACTCAACACTCCAACCATGGACAGGATCTATCGATGCACTGCAAGGGGTAGTATAAGTCAACATGGAATGAAAATTTTACATGACCACGATTACATTTTTCCTAAATTCTGAAGACAACTGCAATATGTTTTTTGGCACAGCCTTTCTACTTTCAGCCAATGTATCTTTACAGATTTGCTCTTGCATACACCACTTTGAAAATCAATCATTTATATCAGTGGTTCTATTGTTCTCTACACTCTGTATACAGCAAACATACTTCATGTCATACACACTTGGGGATTATTGCATTTGTTGCTCTCTCAATGCAATGTTCAGTGAGTAAGTCTGAACCTTCTATATGCTTTTAAATGAGTCAGTTGCAAGCCTTGTTTATTTCAATCCTACACAATCGGTTCTATCATGTCTCTTACAGCCTCAACACTACTTAATATTACTGCTGCTCTTTTTTCCCTTCTTCTAATCATATTCTTAGTCACCATCTCCAAATTTAAGCAGAATCATCCAAAAATGCTTTCCACGTAACTTTTAAAGTACCAAAGTCAGCTCAAGTCGAGAAACAATTCTCTTGTAGCTGGGGAGGCTCATCTTACAAACAACCCTCAATCTGACAAACAACCTTTTCTCACTCCAAGTCTCCATTTACCTTCTTACGGCCATCTCCCAACACTATTGCACACATTGCAAAAGGTTACTCTCGTAAGCAGATCCATGTCTCTTATGTACATCATGTACAGAATATAGCACACTCAAGTGCTAACTATGAACCAAAAGCAAAATACTATAAATGCTGACAATTTGAAATATAAAACAAAATGCTGGCAATACTCAGCAGATTGGGCAGCATCTGTGGAAAGAGAAACAATTAACATATTTTGTCCAAACTGGAAAACATTATGAATTGGCCTAGTTTTTGCTGTATTAATGATAGTGAAGCCGTCAATATTTGCCGTGATTGCACCATTAAGAGGTCAGTAGCTTTTGCACAATATTTATCTGTGTTTGTGTGTGTCAATTGTGGTTTAATTGGTAAAACTCATCTCTGGGTCACAGGATTGTAGGTTAAAGCCTCACTACAGGACATGAACACAAAATAATTAGGCTGACATACCCAGCGCAATACTGAGAGCACTGTCCGGAGATGCCGCCTTTCAGGTGAAATGCTAAACCAAGGAACTATTTCCATCCCAGCTTTACAAAAAAAGTCCCACACCACTATTTTGAAAAGAGCAAGGATTTCCCGGCTAAGGTTTATCCATCATTCAACATCACAGATTATCCTACTTCCTGCATTACAACAGTATCTACACTTAAAAAGTACTTCACTAGTGTAAAGTGCTTGGGATGCCCTGATGTTGTAAAAGGCACAATGAAATCACTCTTACTTTTTAAAAAGATGCACAATTTTTATGATTCTCCTCCCCGTCACCCCCCCCCCCCCCCCCCCTGTACTTTGAGGTCAGCATGGAGAACCATTTCGCCTCTGGGCCTTAGGTGGCACGGTAGCACAGTGGTTAGCACTGTTGTTTCGCAGTGCCAGGCTCCGATGTTCGATTCTCGCTTGGGTCGCTGTCTGTGCAGAGTCTGCACGTTCTCCCCGTATCTGCGTGAATTTCTTCCAGGCGCTCCAGTTTCCTTCCACAAGTCCCAAAACCCGTGCTTGTTAGATGAATTGGACATTCTGAATTCCCCCTCAGTGTACCCGAACAGGTGGCGGAGTGTGGTGGCGACTCAGGGATTTTCACAGTAACTTCATTGTAGTGTTAATGTAAGTCTACTTGTGACAATAACAAAGAATATTCTTTTTTTTATTTTAAATTTAGAGTAGCCAATTATTTTTTCCAATTAAGGGGCAATTTAGCGTGGCCAATCCACCTAACCTGCACATCTTTGGGTTGTGGGGGCGAAACCCACGCAGACACAGGGAGAACATGCAAACTCCACACAGACAGTGACCCAGGGCCGGGATTCGAACCCGGGTCCTCAGCGCCATAGGCAGCAATGCTAACCACTGTGCCGCCGTGCTGCCCTTTATTATAATTTTTTAAGTGGGCACAGACAAGGAAAAGGGAGAGGCGAGGGAAGAATAAAAGGCAGGGTGGAAAGCAGGAGTTATTAAAAAAGAAAAATATCTACCTTTATAGTAATATAGCGCGATTTGTCTACATTTCCGACTCGCCAGCACTGAAAAGATATATGCCAGCAGGCATTCTTCATGGGCAAAACTACAAAATATTTGAAAGAAAGTGCACTCAGAATAAATCTGATAAATTCAGGAACATGGCACTTAACTTTCATTGATGCGTTAAATTGTTTTTGGAGTTCACTCATCGAGTTTTCGTAGGTCTTTGAACAGAATCTTAAATAAATGTTAATGCAAGTTGACCAACTGACACTAAGGAGGTTATTTAGGTACAGCTATCGAGAAATATGGTAAATCTGAATGAACTAAATATATTGTCCAATCATTGGGCAGCATGATGGCGCAGTGGTTAGCACTGCTGCCTCACGCTATTGAGGACCCGGGTTCAATCCTGGCTCCAGGTCACTGCTCATGTTATGTTTGCACATTCTCCCCGTGTCTGCGTGAGTCTCACCTCCACAATCCAAAGATGTGCAGCGTAGGTGGTTTGGCCATGCTAAATTGTCCCTTAATTGGAAAAAAAGAATTGCATACTCTAAATTTTTTTTTTTTTTAAAGAATTGTCCAATCACTTCTTATACTGCACTTATCACAGTCTAATGATGTGCACAAGTATTAATCAAGCCAGCATGAAAAACATCATCTTGAATATGGCCACTTCTGAATAAATTCCCACCTCATCCAGCTTTTACAATGCCACGAGGAATCATATTCAATTTAGTCTTGGGGCACCATGTGATCAAGGCCTTACACAGCTTATTTTCTGAGTGCCAAACATCAATGACAATATTTACATTTATGCCATATAATTGTGACCTCATAATTTACCTGGTCTTCTCTAGTCTTCTTAAACTTGGTGGAATAGACAGGTTATTTTCAATGTCCAGACAATGCGTCAAAACAACTACAAAGTTAATAGAATACTCGGATAAATTGTCAAAATCACACACAAGTCAACATGCTGCCTACACTTTGGACTCGGTTAACAGTTCACCTACTACACAGCTCCTTACCACCTCCAGGATGTGTAATTTTTGTCTCATGAGAAAGAAACTCAACCATAATCTGAACAAACCCAATTACATCTTGGTCCTAACTCAAACCTAACCTTTTCCTCCTTTGAACACCTAATACAGCCAAATCCTCTAGTTTCTATCTTTTAGTATTTGTTGCCTACAAAGATCATGACAACTTTCCATCAATTTCCTATCTTCCTTCCTATTGCCAGTGTTTGCGCCAACAGATATTTTGCTACAATTTCAGCCTTCCTTTTAAACTTTCCTTTCGGTCTTTCACAATCTAGCCCGAGGACCCCGGTTCGATCCCGGTCCCGGGTCACTGTCAGTGTGCAGTTTGCACATTCTCCCCTTGTTTTTGTGGGCTCGCACCCATAACCCAAACCTCACTACCTGCAACAAAGCAGTCTCTAATCTCTTCATCTCCATTTCTTCTTCCAGCCCATCACCACATGTACTAATGGAAGAGTTGGGATCGTAAAGAGATGGGTTTCAATTGATATTATCTTTTTTTGTCCCTGACTTCTCCCATATTTGTCAGCTTTGCTAACCCCTTTTTACTCAGGAAATGATAGAAGTTACAGTGACCTGTAAGGAGCAGAGAAAATCAAAAATCAGATGGTGACTTGGGAGGAAAAGCATGAGAATTAGAAGGACAAAGTGAATAACTAACAAATCTGCAGTTATCCAGTTGTGTTTAATAATGAACTCTTTCGCAAATCAGTCGCTGCATTCAAATGGAAAGCAAGAAAATTTAAAAAGAATCAATGCAGGGCAGTCATACTTTCAAAGCTAAACAGGCTGAACCAGAAAAAAAAGGATCCCTTCTTAGGGAGACCAGTCAATTTATACAATCATCGGCACGGTAACACAGTGGTCAGCACTGTGCTTCACAGCGCCAAGGACGCAGGCTCGATTCTCAGCTTGGGTCACTGGCTGTGCGGAGCCTGCACGTTCGCCCAGTGCTCTTCATGGGTTTCCTCCGGATGCTCCGGTTACCTCCCACAGTCCAAAGATGTGCAGGTTAGGCGGATTGGGCACGTAAATTGCCCGTTAGTGTCCAACAGTTAGGTGGGGTTACTAGATTACGGGAAGAGGGTGGAGGTGTGCGCTTAAGTAGGGTGCCCTTTCAAGATCGATGTTATTGATATTGGGGACTGACATTACATTCGTTATGGATTATTGTTTAATTGCTGGGTGTAAATTTGGCAGAAAATGTGAAAAAGGACAATAAAAATATATATTTTTAAAGTAGGGTGCTCTTTCAAGGGCTGGTGTAGACTCGATGGGCCGAACGGCCTCCTTCTGCACTGTAAATTCTATGATCTAACAACCAAAAGAATCAGACCAGATTCACATTATTGGGTCAATGCTAGCTGGTGATACACTGGCGGTCAAGAATGTTGTGCTTTTAAATGAGATACAGATGACAAAGGAAACATTTGCAGTATCATCATTCAACAGAAAAGGTTCCCTGGCCTAAACTTCCCCTTTAAAAAAAATGGGAAACAAGATCAACTCAACAAGAACCAAGTCTTCAACAGTACTACTGCATATTTTAATGAAATTACATCACATAAATTACTCCCTCAGGCAATTTACAGCTGCACTTGTGGAATTTTGCTTTGTGCTTCCCTTTCATTTCTCATTCTGGTTGGAATAAAATGGAAGGAAAGATTATTCATCTGTCACTTCTGACTCCTGATCAATGCAAGCAGGCAAAACATCAGCCAGAACATTTGAGTATTAGAGAATATGGAAACAGATACAAACCCCATTAAATTTGAACAGTAGAACATTATCCATAGAATCCCTAGAATGCAGAAGGAAACCATTTGGCCCACCAATTCTTCACCAACCCTCTGGAAGAGCACCCCGCCCAGGCTCAACCCCCATCCCACCTCTGGAAACTAAGGGGTAATTTATCACGGCCAATCAACCTTACTTGCATATCTTTGTACTGTGGGAGGAAATTGGACGAAACCCATGCAGACACTGGGAGGACGTACAAACGCCACAGTCACCCACTGTTGGATTCGAACCTGGATCTTCAGCACCACGAGGCAGCAGGCTAACCACTGCGCCACCATGCCCTCCTGTAAAGAATTCTAACACTTATGCATTATCAAAATGGATTCCTAGAGCGGCATGGTAGTGCAGTGGTTAGCACTGCTGCCTCATGGTGCCGAGGACCCCTGTTCGATCCCAGTCCCGGGTCACTGTCAGTGTGGAGTTTGCACATTCTCCCCTTGTCTGTGTGAGCTCGTCCCCATAACCCAAAGATGTTCAGGGTAGGTGCAATGCCTGACTTAATTTCCCCTTAATGGTAATTTTTTTTTAAAACAAGGATTTAAAATGGATTTCCGGCCCAACCACCCTCAGTTACTTCATCGTGATCTTCCTTCCCTCCCTCATCAGATCAGAAAGAGAATGTTTGCTGATGATTGAATTTGCACTTCTCAGATAATGAAGCCTGTGCTCACTTGCAGCAAGTCCTGAACAACATTCAGGTTTGGGGTGCTTTGTAGAAAGTAACATTCACATCACACAAGTACTAGACAATGACCAACAGGAGGGATTATAGCCACCTCCCCTTTCAGGGTGTCAGCTGGTATCAGTTTCCTGAGTCACAATGTTTTGGGTTCAAGTCGCATTCTCGGTCTTAAACACAAAACCCAGACTGATATTGCTGTGCAGTACTGAGGGAGCGCTACATTGCTAAACGTGCCCTCTATCAGATGAAACATTAAAGTGAGGCCCCATCTGCCTGCGTGGGTGAGGCTAACAATCCTGTGGAATTCCACTCTTTCTCAAGGCAATTAGGGATGAGCAACAAGTGCTGGCCTTGCCAGCGACACACATCTCACAAAGAATTAAAATACCTATGAAGAGCAGCATGGGAGTTATCCCCAATTATCTTGGCCATTGATTATTCCTCAACCAACTTCACAAAGAAAAGATTAACTGGTCATTTGCACATTGCTGTTTGTGGGATTTTGCTGCGTGCAACATTATCTGCTGCATTTCTTACATTAAAACAGTAACTACACTTCACAAGTCAATATTGTGTGTAAAACATTTTTAATTCATCCAGTGAATCAAAGCACCATATGATGGCATTACCATCTTCAAATCCACACCCAATCCACGTCCCCACATAAAACATCCTGGAGGTCAACATTGAAATGTTGCAGATCCAGTCAAATACTGTGGCTACATGAGCAGATGAGGGGCCAGAATCTGGCAAACAGTGATTCATCTCCTGACATGTCCAAAGCCTTTCTACCTCCTACAAAGCACAAGTCAGTAGTGTTATGGTATACTCTCCACTTGCCCAAGTGAGTGCAGCTTCAAAACACTTGAGAAGGTCAACACCATCCAGGTCAAAGCAGTCCACCTGATTGGCACCCCATCCAGCACTTAAAACATCACTCCCTCAGTACTACAACGTCAGCCTGAAGCTTGCACGGTCTCAGGAATGGGACAGAATCAGCTATCTCTTGTCTGTTGACATCCAGAATTCTCAATTTCACCACAGGAACCTGGAGCTTCAAATCTGTCAAAGCTAACTAGTTCTGTATGATCCGGCTCTAAACTTTCCTTCCAGTCTTTCTCTACCCCTCAGATAATTACCCGCCTTTTCTCCCCCACTGCACACTCCTCATTCGTGTGCTTACCCTCTCAACCTTTAGCACCAAAATTTGCTATCCTTCCCTGATCAGTCAAACTGTCTAAACATTGTTTTCAACTAGAGACTGAGCTTAAGAAAAGTGACTGGATGACATTTCTCCAAATAGCTGATGACAAACTCCCAGAGCCAGTGTCCTTTTCAATGTTGCCATTACAAAGTTAGTTTTCGCTACGCTACAGGTCATATTATTTAGATCCATCCAGAACAGTGTCCACTTGATTGGCATTCCATCCATCACCTTAAATATTTCTTCCCTCAGTCACCTGCATGCTGATTCTGCTTACCACCTACAAATACACTGCATTAACTCACCAAGATTTCTTCAACAACACCTTGCAAACCCTTGATCTCTATAATCTAAAAATACAAGGGCTCCAAGAACATGGGAACACCACCATCTACAAGTTCCCCAAGTCCCACAACATTCTGACTTAGAAACATGCTGCCATTTCTTCACTGTCACGAGGCAAAAATCCTGGAACTCCCTCCCTAACAGCAATCTGGGCGTCCCTGTACCACATGGACTGCAGGGGTTCAAGAAGGTTGCTCAATGCCACTCCCTCAAGGATTTTGGATGTGCAATAAATGCTGACCTGTCAGTAACGCCCTCAGCCCCGACTGGAAAAAAGGCTAGTTACAGTTAGAAATCAGCAATTTGATCAATTCAGATCTGAACTCCTCAAATTTAATATTGTCTGTGCACAAGTGGGGAAAGAGTCTCAATAATCCGCTGGGGACCCATATACAACACATAGAACATAACGCATTTTCAAGCTCCATTTGCTCCACTGATACTCATCTAGTTGTTACTACACACTAGCAAATTTACAATTTTAGACAGCTACAATCCCAACAGTACACAAACTTCTACTCATTACAGAAACTGACTGGGCACTATATTCCATATAGGTTGCATGCTGTGCCTGTGCATAGTTTTCTATCTCAAATTTGTTATGAGAGGTCACTCAAAAATCAATCCCAACAGATGGACATATTTTTGCTCCAAATCAGTTGAAGCATTGAAACTGTGAAACTATTAAGTAAATGGAGAAAACTTGGAATCCTTTCCAAACACATCAAAACCGATTTATAAGATTCTGACAGCACCTCCAATCATTGCTGTAAAATCAAATGCCACAAATTTTAAAAGCCCCCAGCTGATAATTTACACATTATTGCTAAGAAAAATCTGATTTTCCCTTGTTAACACAAATAAAATTAAAACCTTTAAATCTCCTAAAGCAGCAACGACCACAAACTAAAGAGAAAATTCTGGAAAATCTTAGCAGGTCTGGCAGCATCTGTAGGGAGAGAAAAGAGCTAACGTTTCGAGTCCAGATGACCCTTTGCAGAATCAGTGTGCTGGTGACTGAGGAAAGAAATATTTAAGGTGGTGAATGGGATGTCAATCAAGTGAACACTGTGTCCTGGATGGATGTAAATAGTATGATCTGTAACGTAGAGAAAACTAACTTTGTAAAAAAAGCTAATGACCACAAACTAAAGACCAGGCACCTGTCCAACTGAACATTGCACCAAATTCAAAGGTAAACACCAAAATCTCACTAGCTGTTGCATGCTTACATTTTGGTTATCACACGAAAGCACGGTAAAAGATAGTCGCCATAGTCCCTTTCAGGGGGAAAGCTGACTGGTGGTGGTTTGACCATAGGATCACCGCACCTCAGGCGAGGGAGAGGGTGGGCCCTTATAAATAACCTCAACCAGTATGGGAATTAAACTGGCACTGCTGGCCTTTGTTCTGCATCACAAACCAGCTGTGTAGCCCACTGAACTAAACCGACCCCCAAAAAATGAACGACTAATACAATGAAAACATTAGATTCTTGAAGTTTTGAGACTATATCACGACACAATCAACACAGCATCCAAAATGTAGTGCAGGGATATCACTCAAATTCCAATGGATTTTACATGGGCGAGTGCAACTAGTAGGGTGTTGGTTGCATTTGAATGAAAACATCTGGTACTGTTTAAAGAAGCCTAGTTTCTATCAATTAGTTGAAGCCTAGTTCAAGCCAATTACATCAAAATTCAGTTAAATCTGCCATCACATTGATATGTCAATAATAATAATCTTTATTGGCGTCACAAGTAGGCTTACATTAACACTACAACGAAGTTACTGTGAAAATCTCCTAGTTACCACACTCCACCACCTGTTCAGATACACTGAGGGAGAATTCACAATGTCCAATTCACCTATTAAGCACGTCTTTCGGGACTTATGGGAAGAAACCAGAGTACTCTGAGGAAACCCCGCAGACACGGGGTAAACGTGCAGACTCCGCACTGACAGTGACTGTTCAATACTGTTCCAATGCTACTTTCATAACTTAAATTGCAGGAAGTTTGAAAGAGACACCAGTATTACAGCACAAGAGGAGAGAACTGGTGACTCAATTAATTTAGACAGTATGAATACAATCAAGCTTACTTTGGGCAGTGTACAACTAGGACAAGACTCTCACTAAGCACCTGGAACACATACTCATCATGTACATTAAGGAATTCAAGCACATACTAAATAATAATCTTGACTGATTGTTCTAATTTTATTCCAACTGACAAGTCGTCAGCTTTACTGCTGGCTGATAGATAAGAATTACAAATATTAAGATGGCATGAGATATTCGCAAAAATCTGGAGCTCACTGCAAAAAGCCTCCTATAAAACAATACTTAATGGTATCTGTAATCCACCAATACCTCTGCAATTCAAACTGGAAACAGCCCATCAAGCATGCCCTTGATTTTAATGATGAGCACAAGTTATTATGCCACACGGTTTGGGCGAAAACTATGAAAGCAAGTTTATGATACATAAGTATATGCAGAAGTTAAATCAGATAAAATTGATGAACAATGCTCAAATTTTTCTGACAACTAAAATTATTTTCTGAAATGAACACCAAATACTTCAATTTTTGAAGTCCTTTAAGTGAGAATTTTACATTGGTACATGCATCTGCTCTTGCTGCATTCACCTAGAAACATGATCAAACTGAGACAATTACAAAAAATTGCAATAATTTTATGCAGCCAGATCCTTACACGAGTTAGGAACAGAGGAACAGGAGTAGGACATTCAGCCCTTTGAGCCTACCCCGCCATTCAATGAAATCATGGCTGATCTGTGGTCTAACTCCATATTCCTGCCTTTGGTCCACATCCCTCAATATCTTTGCTCAAGAAAAAAATTTGTCTGCAGATTTAAAATTAACAACTGATCTAACTCAGACTGCTGTTTGTGGGAGAGTTCCAAACATCTACCACTCTGAATGAAGTTCTTCCTAACACCTTTCCTGAATGGTCTAACCCTAAATTGTAGAGTATGCCCCCTAGTTTTAGAATCTCCAACCAATGGAAATAGTTTGTCTACAGTGGCAACTAACATTTTATCATCCGCAAATCTGGCTAAATGACTTTCGATGCCAGCCGCCAAGTCATTAATGAATGGTGTGAATAATTGAGGCCCCAACACAGATCCTCCTGCCAATTAGAGAAATTACACATTATCCCACTTTGTCGCCTGCCACTCAACCAATTTCCTCACCATGTCAATAATTTGCCCTCAACTCCATGGGCTTATTTAACAGTCTTGTGCGGGACTTCATCAAATGCTTCTGAAAGTCCATATAAGTGACATCCATAGACATTTCCCTGTCCATTACTGTCATGTGAGAGTATCTTTAAGAAATAGGTGTTTAAGAAATGTACCTTTAAGAAATGGATGTTTTAGAGTGTGGGTAGAGTTGGGCTGTGTCAGCTTTTTACTTTTGTTTTAGGCTGTTTGCTGCAGGGTGTGTTTTAGTTTCGTTTTCAGAGCTGGATAACTGCAGTCACAGCCAGAAAGGGTATTAGTCTCTCTCTGTAACTAAAAACTGTAAATCGATCCTTTGGTGATTTAAAATTAATAACTGCTCTAAATAGTGACTTTAAAGGTTTTTTTTCCAAGTCTTATGGATGTTAAAAGGACAGCTTAAGGATTACTTAGTGTTGTCTTCTTTGGGGGTTGTATTTGAATTAATGGTTGCTAAGATGCTCACTGTATGTTTTAAAAAGATTACCTGGAGTTCACAGAATAAACATTGTTTTGCTTTAAAAAATACTTTTCCATTTCTGCTGTACCACACCTGTAGAGTGGGCCGTGTGCTCCCCATACCACACTCTATTAAAAGTTGTGGGTCAGGTGAACTCCTTGATACACTTGAGGCCCATAAACCCTGGCCCATAACAATTACCTTAGTCACCTCTGCAAAAGGTTCAATACGATTAGTCAGACAAAGCCCTACCTTCACAGATCCATCCCAGCTCTCCCTTATCAACCAAAATGTTGTGATGTGTTCAGTTACCCCATCCTTGATTGTAGATTCCAGCAATTTCCCAACCACAGGTGTTAGGCTAACTGGTTTGTAATTCCCTGGTTTCCACCTTTCACCCTTCTTAAAAAGTGGAGTGGCATGTGCAATTTCCCAATCCAGAGGGACTACTCCTGAATCTAGAGAACTCTGGAAGATTATAGCTGGGGCATCTACAATGTGCTCCCCTACTTCCTTTAACATTCTCGTACGGAAACCATCAGGCCCTGGGGATTGGTCACTTTTTAGTTCCATTAATTTCCTAGTTAGTGATGCTGTACTTACGTCAATTATGTTAAGTCCCTGTGCTCTGTCAACTATTAATTTTTTCGGGGCGGCACGTGGCACAGTGGTTAGCACTGCTTCCCATGGCACTGAGGACCCGGGTTCAAATCCCGGCCCTGGGTCACCGTCCGTATGGAGTTTGCAAATTCTCCCCGTGTCTGCATGGGTTTCACTCCCACAACCCAAAGATGTGCAGGTTAGGTGGATTGGCCATGCAAAATTGCCCCTTAATTGGGAAAAGAGATAATTGGGTACTCTTAAAAAAAAATTTTTAACTATTCATTTTTTCAGGACTTCTCTAGTGGTTAGCACTGCTGTCTCGCGACGGCAAGGTCCCAGGTTCGATCCCACCTCTGGGTCACTGTCCGTGTGGAGATTGCACATTATCCCCTTATTTGTGTGGGTTTCCCCCCAACCCAAAGATGTGTAGGGTAGGTGGATTGGCCACGCTAAATCGCCCCTTAATTGGAAAAATGAATTGGGTCCTCTTAAATTTATAAAACAGAAAAAAAAAATGTTGCTGACTTCCAGCATGTTATCCTCATTGCCTCAGTATTTACATTAGAAAAAGTAATTGTTCAACATGTCTGTCATTTCCTCATTACCACTGACAATATTGCCATTTTCAGCTTTTAGTGGGCCTGCACTGCTCTTCACCACCCGCTTTCCCTTTAAAGAACTCTAAAAAAAATTCTTATTGTGATGTCCCTTGCAAGTTTCCTTTCATAATCCCTTTTAGTAGCTATTATAAGCTGCTTTGTGACCCTCTGCTGGTCCTTGAACCTATCCCATTCAACCAGATCTGTGCTATGTCTTGCATTTTTTGCAAGTCCTTTAATTTAGTTTTAAGAACAAACAGAACAAAGAAAAGTACAGCACACGAACAGGCCCTTCGGCCCTCCAAGCCTGCGCCGACCATGCTGCCCGTCTAAACTAAAATCTTCTACACTTCCGGGGTCCGTATCCCTCTATTCCCATCCTATTCATGTATTTGTGAAGATGCCCCTTAAACGTCACTATCGTCCCTGCTTCCACCACCTCCTCCGGCAGCGAGTTCCAGGCACCTGTGTAAAGCTGTGTAAGCTGCCCCTAACCTCTTTTGTTGTCCATGTCTGCTTTTTTTGTGAAGCGGAGCCTTTTTCTCTCAGGGGAATACTTTCTCTGCATCTCTTTAAATGTTTCTTTAAATATGCTCCACTGATCTTCAGTTGGTTGACCCATTAACAAATCTTCCGAGTTGTGGACAGTCTCGGCCACATCCCGTTAAAGTCAGCCTTACCCAAGTGTAAAATTCTAGTGTCTGAGACGTGCTCACTTTCAAACGCTGCACAGAATTGTTGTGATCACTGTTTGATAAACATTCACGCACAGTTAGGCTACTAATTGAATTGGGTTCATTACTCATAACTAAATCCAATATTGCCTGTCCGCTTGTTGCATCTAGAACGTATTCAAGAGAGCTTTCTTTTCATTCGTACTACTGAGTTATGGGGATAGGATGTGGGCTCAGGTCGGGTGCTCTTTCAAAGGGCCGGTGCAGTCTCGATGGGCTGAATGGCCTCCTTCTGCACTGTAAATTCTATGATCTATGTTTCTTATAGAAACCCCAGATCCTTTTTCAGCAGTTATCAGTTAACGCTTCCAGGGTGATAGATGCAACATTAATGGATAGCATTTGAACCTTCACAAACATCACCAGCAGGTTGACAGAAGTGACAATTATGCATCCCTCGCACAAATATAATCTTGATGGGCAGCACGGTGGCACAGTGGTTAGCATTGCTGCCTACGGCGCTGAGGACCCGGGTTCGAATCCCGGCCCTGGGTCACTGTCCCTGTGGAGTTTGCATGTTCTCCCCGTGCCTGCGTGGGTTTCACCCCCACAACCCAAAGATGCGCAGGTTAGGTGGATTGGCCATGCTGAATTGCCCCTTAATTGGAAAAAAAATAATTGGATACGCTAAATTTATTTTAAAAAACAAATATAATCTTGCATATATTTTACAAGCCGGGGGTTTCTGCCAACCAATTTGAACAAAATCCATATTCTTGGGCCTTCAATGGCAAACTCAGAAACAATGTTATGTAGATACTCATCTCTTGTCCTAATGACAAGTAAAAGGACAGAAGAAATCTCAAAGCTCACAACTGCTTCCATTTAAAACACTCCAGCTATCATAAAAATTAGATAATACAGAACAGAAATATATTATACTTTGAAGAGAATAGATCCTTGTTTGCATCACAACAGGCCACGCTTTTTTGCGTGGACTACACTGACAAGGTGGTGTTTCCTTTCCCATCCTTTGTTTGAAATGACAGGCCACTTTAGAAGGCATAAAGAGTCAATCATATATTGTGGAGTTGGTATCACTTGCAGCTAGACCAAAAGTGGTGGCATGGTCTTCTTTAAAGAACCTATGTAAACCAAATGGATTTTACAACAATCTGACAATTCTCATGGAGAATGCTGGAAAAATTCAGCAGGTACGTGTGCACTTGTGGAGAGCGAGCAGAGTTTCAAATTGATAACAT
The DNA here is from genome assembly GCF_902713615.1 of Scyliorhinus canicula. NCBI lineage: Eukaryota > Metazoa > Chordata > Chondrichthyes > Carcharhiniformes > Scyliorhinidae > Scyliorhinus > Scyliorhinus canicula. Next base: position 100,061,483 of record NC_052161.1, on the reverse strand, counting down.
TTTGTCAGAGGTCGTCACCCTGTAACCTTAGCTCAGTTCTCTCTCCACAGATGCTGTCAGATCTGCTGAGTGTTTCCACCATTTTCTGTTTGTATTTCAGATTTCCAGCAGCTCCAGTATTTTTCCTTTGAATTTGTTCTCATGGTCATTTTGTTCTGAAGTCTTTTATTGGATTTAATTTCACAAACTGACATGATCAGGTTTAAATTCATCATAAAGTTGCTGTTCTAGTAGTCTAGTTGTGGAACTTTTAACCGCTATTATACCGTAGAACATAGAACATAGAACACTACAGCGCAGTACGGGCCCTTCGGCCCTCGATGTTGCGCCGACCTGTGAAACCATCTGAAGCATATCTGACCCACACTATTCCATTTTCATCCATATGTCTATCCAGTGACCACTTAAATGCCCTTAAAGTTGGCGAGTCTACTACTGTTGCAGGCAGGGCGTTCCACACCCCTACTACTCTCTGAGTAAAGAAACTGCCTCTGACATCTGTCCTATATCTCTCACCCCTCAATTTAAAGCTATGTCCCCTCGTGTTGGTCATCACCATCCGAGGAAAAAGACTCTCACTGTCCACCCTATCTAACCCTCTGACTATCTTATATGTCTCTATTAAGTCACCTCTCAGCTTTCTCCTCTCTAACGAAAACAACCTCAATTCCCTGAGCCTTTCCTCGTAAGACCTTCCCTCCATACCAGGCAACATCCTAGTAAATCTCCTCTGAACCCTTTCCAAAGCTTCCACATCCTTCCTATAATGTGGTGACCAGAACTGCACGCAGTACTCCAGGTGTGGCCGCACCAGAGTTATGTACAGCTGCAGCATGACCCTGTGGTTCCGAAACTCAATCCCCCTGCTTATAAAGGCTAGCACACCATATGCCTTCTTAACAGCCCTATTAACCTGGGTGGCAACTTTCAAGGATTTATGTACCTGGATGCCGAGATCTCTCTGTTCATCTACACTACCAAGAATCTTGCCATTAGCCCAGTACTCTGCATTCCTGTTACTCCTTCCAAAGTGAACCACCTCACACTTTTCCGCATTAAACTCCATCTGCCACCTCTCAGCCCAGCTCTGCAGCTTATCTATGTCCCTCTGTATCCTATAACATTCTTCAGCACTATCCACAACTCCACCGACCTTCGTGTCATCTGCAAATTTACTAACCCATCCTTCTACACCCTCTTCCAGGTCATTTATAAAAATGACAAACAGCAGTGGCCCCAAAACAGATCCTTGCGGTACACCACTAGTAACTGAACTCCAGGATGAACATTTGCCATCAACCACCACCCTCTGTCTTCTTTCAGCTAGCCAATTACTGATCCAAACCGCTAAATCACCTTCAATTCCATACTTCCTTATTTTCTGCAATAGCCTACCGTGGGGAACCTTATCAAACGCCTTACTGAAATCCATATACACCACATCAACAGCTTTACCCTGATCCACCTGTTTGGTCACCTTCTCAAAAAACTCAATAAGGTTTGTGAGACATGACCTACCCTTCACAAAACCGTGTTGAGTATCGCTAATCAACTTGTTCTTTTCAAGATGATTATAAACCCTATCTCTTATAACCTTTTCCAACATTTTACCCACAACCGAAGTAAGGCTCACAGGTCTATAATTACCAGGGTTGTCTCTACTCCCCTTCTTGAACAAGGGGACAACATTTGCTATCCTCCAGTCTTCCGGCACTATTCCTGTCGACAAAGACGACATAAATATCAAGGACAAAGGCTCTGCAATCTCCTCCCTGGCTTCCCAGAGAATCCTAGGATAAATCCCATCTGGCCCAGGGGACTTATCTATTTTGACATTTTCTAAAATTGCGAACACCTCCTCCTTTTGAACCTCAATTCCATCTAGCCTGGTCGACTGAACCTGAGTGTTCTCCTCGACAACATTGTCTTTCTCCAGGGTAAACACTGACGAAAAATATCCATTTAATGCTTCCCCTATCTCCTCTGATTCCACACACAACTTTCCACTACTATCCTTGATTGGCCCTAATCTTACTCGAGTCATTCTTTTGTTCCTAATATACCTATAGAAAGCCTTAGGGTTTTCCTTGATCCTATCCGCCAACGACTTTTCGTGTCCTCTCCTCGCTCTTCTTAACTCTCCCTTTAGGTCCTTCCTGGCTAACTTGTAACTCTCAAGTGCCCTAACTGAGCCTTCATGTCTCATCCTAACATAAGCCTTCTTCTTCCTCTTGACAAGTGCTTCAACTTCCTTAGTAAACCACGGCTCCCTTGATCGACAACTTCCTCCCTGCCTGACAGGTACATACTTATCAAGGACACGCAGTAGCTGTTCCTTGAAAAAGCTCCACATTTCGATTGTACCCATCCCCTGCAGTTTCCTTCCCCATCCTATACCTCCTAAATCTTGCCGAATAGCATCATAATTGCCTTTCCCCCAGCTATAATTCTTGCCTTGCGGTATATACCTATCCCTGCCCATTGCTAAAGTAAACATAACCGAGTTGTGATCACTATCACCAAAGTGCTCACCTACATCTAAATCTAACACCTGGCCGGGTTCATTACCCAGTACCAAATCCAATGTGGCCTCGCCCCTTGTTGGCCTGTCTACATACTGTGTCAGAAAACCCTCCTGCACACACTGCACAAAAACTGACCCATCTATAGTACTCGAACTATAGTATTTCCAGTCAATATTTGGAAAGTTAAAGTCCCCCATAACAACTACCCTGTTACTCTCGCTCCTGTCAAGAATCATCTTTGCAATCCTTTCCTCGACATCTCTGGGACTATTCGGAGGTCTATAGACAACTCCCAACAGGGTGACCTCTCCTCTACTGTTCCTAACCTCGGCCCATACTGCCTCAGTAGACGAGTCCTCAAGCGTCCTTTCTACCGCCGTAATACTTTCCTTGATTAACAATGCCACACCCCCACCTCTTTTACCATCTTCTCTGTTCTTACAGAAACATCTAAATCCTGGAACCTGCAACAACCATTCCTGTCCCTGCTCTACCCATGTCTCCGAAATCGCCACAACATCGAGATCCCAGGTACCAACCCATGCTGCAAGCTCACCCACCTTATTCCGGATGCTCCTGGCGTTGAAGTAGACACACTTCAAACCAGCGTCCTGCTTGCCGGTGCCCTCTTTCGAACTTTTAACCCTATCCCTGACCTCACTACTCTCAACATCCTGTACACTGGGACTACAATTTAGGTTCCCATCCCCCTGCTGAATTAGTTTAAACCCCCCCGAAGAGCACTAGCAAATCTCCCCCCCAGGATATTGGTACCCCTCTGGTTCAGGTGAAGACCATCCTGTTTGTAGAGGTCCCACCTACCCCAGAATGAGCCCCAATTATCCAGGAAACCAAAACCCTCCCTCCTGCACCATCCCTGTAGCCACGTGTTCAACTCCTCTCTCTCCTTATTTCTCACTTCGCTAGCACGTGGCACGGGTAACAACCCAGAGATAACAAATCTGTTTGTTCTAGCTCTCAGCTTCCACCCTAGCTCCCTGAATTTCTGTCTCAAATCCCCATCTCTCTTCCTACCTATGTCGTTGGTACCTATGTGGACCACGACTTGGGGCTGCTCCCCCTCCCCCTTAAGGATCCCAAAAACACGATCAGAGACATCACGAACCCTGGCACCTGGGAGGCAACATACCAACCGTGAGTCTCTTTCGTTCCCACAGAACCTCCTGTCTGTTCCTCTAACTATGGAGTCCCCAATGACAAGTGCTCTGTTCCTCTTCTCCCTTCCCGTCTGAGCAACAGGGACAGACTCTGTGCCAGAGACCTGCGCCCTATTGCTTACCCCTGGTAAGTCGTCCCCCGCAACAGTATCCAAAACGGTATACTTGTTATAGAGGGGAATGACCACAGGGGATCCCTGCACTGCCTGCCGGTTCCCTCTCCCTCCCCTGACGGTAACCCATCTACTTTCTTCTTTTACCTGAGGTGTGACTACCTCCCTATAACTCCTCTCAATAACCTCCTCCGCCTCCCGAATGATCCGAAGTTCATCCAGCTCCAGCTCCAGGTCCCTAATGCGGCTCTCGAGGAGCTGGAGTTGGGTGCACTTCCCGCAGATGTAGTCAGAAGGGATACTAGAGGTGACCCTTTCCTCCCACATTCTGCAGGAGGAACATTCAACTGCCCTAGCCTCCATTCCCACTGGACAAACTTCCCAACAACTGAAAAACAAAAAAAAATAAAAAGCTTGTTAGTTTAGCAATCCAACGGACAGAGCTTTTTTTTTTTTGGTTAGAGGAGGAGGATGGGTGGGAGACACTACGTAAGTAGTGTTTCGGGTAAAGCTGTCACTCGAGAACAGCCCCTTCACAAACCACCTTCAACTTACGCTGACCGCACTGCACGTATGCAAATCTCCCCGGAACAGCCAATCAGAAGCTCTGTTCTGCTGCCCTCTGCTGGATGCTCACCTTCCGTCGAACTCCTCAGGTCACTGATGCAGGTGCACCTTCAACTTACGCTGACCGCACTGCACGTATGCAAATCTCCCCGGAACAGCCAATCAGAAGCTCTGCTCTGCTGCCCTCTGCTGGATGCTCACCTTCCGTCGAACTCCTCGGGTCACTGATGCAGGTGCACCTTCAACTTACGCTGACCGCACTGCACGTATGCAAATCTCCCCGGAACAGCCAATCAGAAGCTCTGCTCTGCTGCCCTCTGCTGGATGCTCACCTTCCGTCGAACTCCTCGGGTCACTGATGCAGGTGCACCTTCAACTTACGCTGACCGCACTGCACGTATGCAAATCTCCCCGGAACAGCCAATCAGAAGCTCTGCTCTGCTGCCCTCTGCTGGATGCTCACCTTCCGTCGAACTCCTCGGGTCACTGATGCAGGTGCACCTTCAACTTATGCTGACCGCACTGCACGTATGCAAATCTCCCCGGAACAGCCAATCAGAAGCTCTGCTCTGCTGCCCTCTGCTGGATGCTCACCTTCCGTCGAACTCCTCGGGTCACTGATGCAGGTGCACCTTCAACTTACGCTGACCGCACTGCACGTATGCAAATCTCCCCGGAACAGCCAATCAGAAGCTCTGCTCTGCTGCCCTCTGCTGGATGCTCACCTTCCGTCGAACTCCTCGGGTCACTGATGCAGGTGCACCTTCAACCTACGCTGACCGCACTGCACGTATGCAAATCTCCCCGGAACAGCCAATCAGAAGCTCTGCTCTGCTGCCCTCTGCTGGATGCTCACCTTCCGTCGAACTCCTCGGGTCACTGATGCAGGTGCACCTTCAACTTACGCTGACCGCACTGCACGTATGCAAATCTCCCCGGAACAGCCAATCAGAAGCTCTGCTCTGCTGCCCTCTGCTGGACCTTCCTTCATAAAAGCTGCCCTCTGCTGGACCGTACCTTCATAAAAGCTGGAGCAGTGTGATGGGATAATCATTCAATTGTTATTTTAATTAAATGAGGACATCCAGGTATTCCCAACAGCGGGAGGGATGAAATTAAAGGTATGCTCAAGCTCCCCAATTTACCTGAGTAGTTGACATGACATAGGTAAGGATCTGGGAGGTGGCACATCAGCTCTCTAAGCCATAGATTGTGTGTAGCGCAGCTAGGCAAAGACAAAGAATAGGAAATGATATACATTTTTAACAGAAGGCTGAGCCAAAGGACAAATATGAGTTAACCAAAGAGAGCCAGAATGGATTGTTACAGCGATGGTGGCACAGTAGTTAGCATGTCTGCATCACAGCGCCAGGAGCCCGGGTTTGATTCCAACCTTGGATGACAGTCTGAGTGGAGTTTGCATTCTTCCTGTGTCTACGTGGGTTTCCTCAGGTGCTCGGTTTCCTCCAACAGTTCAAAGATGTGGCTAGGTGGGTTGTGGGGATATGGTGGGGTAGTGGGCCTAGGTAGGGTGCTTTTTCAGAGGGTTGGTGCAGACTCGATAGGCCAAATGGCCTCCTTCTATGCTGTAGGTATTCTATGGACAACAGGTAAGTCACGTCAAACAAATCTATTTTTTTTAGGAAGTAACAAACATAGTTTAAGGGTGTGCCTATGGATGCTATTTGTACAGACTTTCAGAAGGCATTAGGCAATGCTCTGAACAACAGACTATTAACTAAAGTGACAGCATGTGGAATTGGAAACAACCTATTTGTCTGGTTAGGAAATTTAATAGGAGGTGGAATGAAGTATGGATAATGGGTATGTACTCAAATAGGTAGGATGTGGTGTCGCCTAGAAATCTGCACTGGGCATCAGCATTTTCCTACAATATTTATAAATATATATTTATACAAGGACGGCAGTGGCATAATCACCGGATTAGTAATCCAGAGGCCCAGTGTAATGCTCTGGAGACCTGGGATTGGATCCCACATGGCAGATGGTGAAGTTTGAATTCAATAAAAATCTGGAATTAAAAGTCTTAATGATGACCATGAAACTATTGTCAATTGTTGTAAACACCCATCTGGCTCACTTCAGGGAAGGAAATTTGACACCCTTACCTGGCTTTCTGTCAATGTCAATTTGGTATCACAGCAAATGTTGGAACAAGATTAGATTAAGTAGGAGTAAAACTATGACTGAGGAGTTGAATGCGTGAAAGTGGGAGATAAGATGAATGAGAATTTTCTGAATGGCCTTTCTGAATGGCCAGATCATTTAGAACAATGTAGATAAATTACTTTTTAAAATGTGGAATGTTCCTAAAAATTAACGGCTAATGGAATTTTTTAAAATTAATTTTTACAGGGCTTCGCTGGCTAGCCCAGCATTTATTGCCCAACCTTTATTGCCCTTGAGGTGGTGGTAAGCTGCCTTCTTGAACCACTGCAGTCAATGTGGTGTCGGTAGACCCACTGTGGTGTGTGTGTGTGTCTGTGTGTGTGAGATTTTGACCCAGCGATCGCAAAGGAACGGTGATATATTTCCAAATCAGGATGGTGACTTGGGGGGAACTTCCATATGGTGATGTTCCCATGCTGCTGCTCGTATCGTTCTAGGTGCTAGTGGTCATGGGTTTGGAAGGTGCTGCCTAATGATTGATTGCCTTTATTTCAAGAGGACTAGATACAAAAAGAGTGAAGCTGTGTTAAAGCCATTCAGAGTTCTCATTGGACTGTGTCTAGAATCCTGCATTCTGTTTTCGGCACCGCATCTCTGGAAAGATACATTGGCCTTTGTGGGGGTATAGCACTAGATTCACAAGGAAATAACGAGGCGGAATGGGACAAAGAGAGGAATGGGCATCAGCAACGGTTGCAGAGCCGTTATTTCCTTCACTCTCGAAGATTCTAGGGTAACCTAGTTGAGGTTGGAAGATCCATTGAATAGGATCACTACAGGGCAGCACGGTGGTGCAGTGGATAGCATTGGGACTACGGCGCTGAGGACCCGGGTTCGAATCCCGGCCCTGGGTCACTGTCCATGTGGAGTTTGCACATCCTCCCCGTGTCTGCGTGGGGTTAACCCTCACAACCCAAAAGATGTGCAGATTAGGTGGATTGGCCACATTTAATTGACCCTTAATTGGAAGAAATAATAATTGGGAACTCTTTAAAAAAAAAAATTTTTTTTATTTTTTTTTAAATAGAATCCCTACAATGCAGGAGGCCATTCAGCCCATCAGGTCTGTACCGGTCCTCTGAAGGAGCACCCTCCCTAGGCCCACCCGTGCCCCACCCCCATAACCCCAGTGTACCCGCACATCTTTTGAGCACTAAGGGCAATTTTACCATAACTCTTCAGCCTAATCTGCACATTTTTGGACTGTCGGATGAAACCAAAGGATCTGGAGGAAACACACACAAACATGGGGAAAATGTGGAAATAGTTATCCAAGGCCAGAATTGAACCCTAGCGCTGTGATGCAGCAGTGCTAACCATTGTGCCACCATGCCACCCTAATTATTGATTCTATAAACTCCTGATAGGGAGAAACTATTTCCTCTGGTGCAGCAGTCCAGAACAAGAGGCAGGACTCCAAAATTAAAGATAGGCTATTCAGCGGTAATACTGCAAAGCACTTCTTCACACATAGGGCAGTGGAAAATTGGATAATTCCCACCCCCCCCAAAAAAAACTGGAGGCTCAGGGATCTATTAAAAATGTCAAAACTGAGATTAATAAATCTTTTACGCGACACGATGGGTGAAACAATTAGATATCTAAATTATATATATCAATTAAAGATCTATGGTGAGTAAAAGGTAACCGAACAGTAAACATTGTAGACTACATACCAGTCACCACTGTGTTATGGCCACACAACTGAATATTACAGTTGTCTGTGCAGGCTATTTATACAGTTTAAAGGGAAACAAAGTGAAATTACAGTAATCTTCATATTACAGTAACATTGCTCAATCCCTGAAAGTAATGGCTAAAATAGAAAAAACAATTTTCATAAGCTACTGAACAGCTCAAAAGATTCAGCTGTATTTGCTTCATTGAGGAACAATCAAATATGTTCTTGTTACTAAATTATTTGGTAGTTAAGGAGCACTCAAGTATTTAAAGAATTATCCCATGTTCTTATGTCAAATCCTAATTGCAGACTCAATGAACTTCAGGAAGGCTCACCCTGACATTTTTATATTTTCCAGTACGTTTTTTTATGTTGACTCAGTTTTTCAGGCAAGGTTCGAAACCAGCCAGCAGAACAAATTGAAAGGGACTGAGTGAAGCTGAAATATTTTTCAGTACCTCGGTCCACAAGCTATCAAATCATTGTGAATCCTGACCTTGTACCAACTGCCATGTCCAGACACGGTGGTTGCTGGAATTTTTACCAAATAATCCTAGTCAATTTACAACTCCTTGCTTCTTCACAATAAAGAGATAACTATATAATTGTAGGTTAGTTCATGCCATGGCTTATTTCGCAGTATCCCAAACCATAGGCAACAGTGATATTGGGTCACGTTTTTTGGTATTTGATCCACAAAGCCAACGAATGCATCAACACAACTAACAAAAGTACTAACAATTGTGCAAAGGAAAGTGCTACTTCATTTTCCAGGATAGAAATCAAATCCCAGGAGCCACAATGCTCAAAACAACAGTAAGCTTCTTTGACAAAGAGTCATCCATCCAGACTCAAAACATGACAGATGGTACACGGTCAGGATTCACAATGAAAATATACACCAAGGAATGTGAGGGTGAGTCTTCCTGCAGTTCGTGGAGTCTGCAATTAGGATTTGACATAAGAACATGGGATAATTCTTTAAATACCTTAGGGAAAAAACTGCTGCTTGGGATAGTTGGAGAGAAGATATGAGAAATGAAGGGGTTCTGAAAACAGTGGATGTGGATGAGGGGCAGCACGGTAGCATAGTGGTTAGTACAACTGCTTCACAGCTCCAAGGTCCCAGGTTCGATTCCCAGCTTGGGTCACTGTCTGTGCGGAGTCTGCACGTTCTCCCCGTGTGTGTGTGGGTTTCCTCCGGGTGCTCCGGTTTCCTCCCACAGTCCAAAGATGTGCAGGTTAGGTGGATTGGCCATGCTAAATTGCCCTTAATGTTCAAAATTGCCCTTAGTGTTGGGTGGGGTTGTTGGGTTATGAGAATGGGGTGGAGGGGTGCGCTTGGGTGGGGTGCTCTTTCCAAGAGCCGGTGCAGACTCGATGGGCCGAATGGCCTCCTACTGCACTGTAAATTCTATTCTATGAAAGATCATTAGTGGATATCAGCAAGGTGGCAACAAGTTGGATTGGCCATTTTACAAAACAGGGAAACCAGCTGAAGATTCAAATGATGTGGACCAAAATGGCAGAGAATAATGTTATACAACTTGAAATTGAAAACAAAAGGCTCCAACGAGTAACCGAAGAGCAAGAACACAAGATGTAGAGAAATGAGCAGAGGAGCTGCCATTGGGCAGGCCAATTCTACATCTACCGTCAAATAAATAGGAGCACAAAAAAATGATAGCTGTTTTTAAGGTCACGAGACATATGAATCTATCTAGGGGTGACATAAGAATGAGAGGAGGAAAAGCTGATTTTGCTGCATACAAAATTACTCTGTCCATTAGTCAATGATCTAAATTCTCCTGCAGAACAACAATTTATTCAGCCTTGCACACAGAATATAACCTTTGCGATTTGGCATTAAAAATGTAAATTTCAACGCAAGGGTTTATCTTTGCAGCCTTAAACAACGTATTGATCACGAATAATCTAATTGCTTCATTCATGATGCAAAAATACAGTATTTCCAATGGAATATCTAACAAGTCCAAACTTTGAAAGTTGCTTTGAGTCTACTGCTATAAATTCAACCTGCAGACTTGGCATAACATTTATTGAGGCTTTACTCATTGTTTCAGTTTCCAAAGGGAAAGCTACCAAATAAATGTATTGATTGTCTGGTCAGTGGGGATTGTTTTCCTCAAGATATTTTTTTAAATAAATTTAGAGCACCCAATTATTTTTTTCCCAATTAAGGGGCAATTTAGTGCAGCCAATCCACCTAGCCTACGCATCTTTGGGTTGTGGGGGTGAAACCCACGCAAACACGGGGAGAATGTGTAAACTCCACATGGACAGTGACCCAGAGCCAGGATCGATCCGGAGACCTCGGTGCTGTGAGGCAGTAGTACTACCCACTGCACAACCGTGCTGCCCTCATTCCTCATGATATTTTAAATGACATTCGAATTTGTCTTTATCATGGAATGCAAGAGAGAACATTTATTCTGCACTTGTATAGCACTTTGCACATCCTCAATGTCCCCAACCACCAATAAATTACTTTGCAAATGCTATCACTGATTTAATGGAGGCCAATTTCCACAGTATACGGTCCGACAAACATCAATGATGTCAGTTAATATGCAAGTGGTGTTGACGGAGAGATACATGTTGGTCACAACACAAGGCAAACTAATTTGCTCCTCTTTGAAAAAGTACACAAGGATCTTTTACATCCAACCGAGTGATTCTGACTCACCTCTGGCAAGGCAACACTCTCACTCTACCGCAATGAACTGCTAGTCTCTAGACAATGCACTCAACTCTCTGGAGTGGAATTTCAACTCAGAGGTGAGAGCATTCCACTGAGCCAAGACTGACCATTAAGAGTGTTCTAGACAGGGCAGGAAGGTGGCACTGTGGTTAGCACTGCTGCCTCACGGCGCCGAGGTCCCAGGTTCGATCCCAGCTCTGGGTCACTTTCTGTGTGGAGTACGCACATTCTACCCGTGTTTGTGTGGATTTCGCCCCCACAGCCCAAAGATGTGCAGGCCCGGTGGTTTGGGCACGTTAAATTGCCCCTTAATTGGAAAAAAATTAATTGGGTACTCTAAAATTTTTTTTTTTTTAAGTGTTCTAGACGACACCACACATTTCCAATTAAAAACTAGAAAGGGCAGTCAGTTAGATCATAGAATTTACAGTGCAGAAGGAGGCCATTCGGCCCAACGAGTCTGCACCGGCCCTTAGAAAGAGCACCCTACTTTAGCCCATGCCTCCACCCTATCCCCGTAACCCAGTAGCCCCACCCAACCTTTTGGACACTAAGGGCAATTTAGCGTGGCCAATCCACCTGCACATCTTTGGACTGTGGGAGGAAGCTGGAGCACCCGGAGGAAACTCATGCAGACACAAGGAGAAAATGTAACCTCCACATAGACAATCACCCAAGGCCAGAACTGAACCCAAGTCCCTGGAGCTGTGAGACAGCAGTGCTAACTACAATGCCACCGTGCCACTCATAGTTCCTCAAAGGTTAACGTAATGAAGACTCTTCCCATACTGTCCACGTTCTCTGATATACAAGAAAAGCCAAGGAGCAGCATTGGTATGATACATCAATGAGTTGCTAGGGATAGCCTTGCATCATATTGATCTCCAGACCATGTATCAATGAGGGAGAAGAGAATATCAGGAAATTTCACACACAAAAGAAACTTGGGTAAAAATATCCAGCACAAATTTAGCACTTTACTATGAACCAAAGCTGAGGAAGAAAAAGAGCAGCCCTTTACAGTTACAAGGGGTCACGATTTCAAAGTGAGAGGAGGAAAGTTTAAGGGAGATATGCGTGGAAAGTTTTTTACGCAGAGGGTGGTGGGTGCCTGGAACGCTTTACCAGCGGAGGTGGTAGAGGCGGGCACGATAGCATCATTTAAGAAGCATCTAGACAGGTATATGAATGGGCGGGAACAGAGGGAAGTAGACCTTGGAAAATAGGAGACAGGTTTAGATAAAGGATCTGGATCGGCGCAGGCTGGGAGGGCCGAAGGGCCTGTTCCTGTGCTGTAATTTTCTTTGTTCTTTGCTCAAAATACTCCCTCCATGTTTATTCAAAATATACAGCAATGAAAAGATCAAATTTCAATGGAGACCCATCACATGGTCTCTCTAAGTACCAATTCATCTTTTGGCTGTTAAACAAAGGTAATTACGCAGACGCGAAGACAGATTTGGGCCTAGTAGAGAAAACGCTGGAAATCCTCAGCAGGTTTGGCAGCATCTGTAAGGAGAGGAAAGAGCTAATGCTACGACTCCAGGTGACCCTTAGTCAAAGCTAAAAGGCATAGAAAGCAGGAGATATTTATATTGTAGAGTGAGGGAATGAAAGATGAGCCTAGGGGGCTGGCAGGTAAAAAGTAGGACAGTTGATGAGCAGTGAATGTTAAAGGAAATCTTCAATTCCTCCCAACTATTATATTCCGGAGATCAAGAAAGATTGTAATGGGGGGAAAACATACATGGCTAAGCAAGGAAGTTAAAGATAACAAAGGCACAAACTAAGGCATACCATATTGCAAAGGCCAATAGCAGGCTGGAAGATTGGGAAATGATTTAAAGATCAACAACCAGTTACTAAAAAAGTTATAAAAAGAGTAAGTTATCACCGTCCGTGTGGAGTTTGCACATTCTCCCCATGTCTGTGTGGGTTTTGCCCCCACAACCCAAAGATGGGATTTGCCCCCACAACCCACTAAATTGCCCCTTAATTGGAAAAAATTAATTGGGTACTCCAAAAAAAAAATTAAGAGTAAAATTATGAAAGTAAACTAGCGCAAAATATAAAAACAGATAACAAAAGCTTCTATAAGTACACAAGAGAAAAAATAGAGTAGCTAAAGTGAATGTTAGACCCTTAGAGGATGAGACTGGGGAGTTAATAGTGGGGAACACTGAAATAGTGGAGACGCTAAATCAATATTTTGCCTCAGTTTTCACACTGAACGACACTAGTAACATCCTAATAGTAACAAGTAATGCAGAGGTAATAATAGAAAGGGAGTAACTTTGAACAATCGTCAATAGGGGAAAAAGTATTAAACAAACTATTGGAATTGAAGGCAGACAAGTCCCCGGGCTTAATGGCCGACATCCTAGGATCTTAAAGGTCACAGATATAGGTTGAGAGGCGGTAGATATTCTTTTCTTTTTATAAATTTAGAGTACCCACTTCTTTTTTTCCAATTAAGTGGCAATTTAGCATGGCCAATCCACCTACTCTGCACATCTTTGGGCTGTGGGGGTGAGACCAGCGCAGACACAGGAAGAATGTGCAAACTCCACACAAGACAGTGACCCGGGGCCAGGATCTGACCCGCGTCCTCGACACTGAGGCAGCAGTGCTAACCACTACACCACAGTGCCGTCCAAAAGGTTAATACACAAGATAAAATCACATGGGGTTAGGCATAATTTATTAGCTTGGAAAGAAGTCGGGCCAACCGTCAGAAGGCAGGATAAATGGGTCTTTTTCTGGTTGGCAAGATGCAACTAGTGGGGTGCCACAGGATTCAGACCTTGGGCTCCAACTATTTCCAACATACATTAATGACTTGGATGCAGGGATAGAAGGTACTATAGTCAAATTTGCAAACGACACTAAAATAAGTGGAACATTAAGTTGCAATAAGGAAATAAAACATTTACAAGTAGATATAAATAGGTTAGATGAATGGGCCAAAATGTGGTAGATGCAGTTTAATGTGGATAAGTGCGAGGTTACCCATTTTGGTTGAAAAAATGAAAAATCAACTTATTATCTAAATGGAGACACGCTTTGGTGTCAAGGGATCTGGGTGTCCTTGTGCACGAGTTGCAGAAAGCTAATGTGCAAATACAGCAGATAATATGGAAGGCTAATGGAATTTTGGCATTTATAGCTAAAAGAATAGTGTATAAAAGTAGGGAAGTGTTGCTGCAACTATACATGGCATTGATGAAACTGCACCTGGAGTACTGTGTGCAGTTTTGGTCCCCTTATTTGAGGGATGTAGCTGCATTTGAGGCAGTTCAGAGGAGGTTTATTGGATTGATTCCAGACATGAGGAGTTTATCTTACGAAGAGAGATTGAGCAGCGTAGGCCTATACTCCCTCGAGTTAGGAAGAATAAGAGGTCTAGATGATCAACAGTATTGACAAACTAGAAATAGCAGATGCTTCCTCTTGTGGGGTAATCTAGAATGAGAGGTCATCGATTTAGGATAATGGGTTTTTGAAGCAGATTTTGACCGAGGAGGAGGAAAAATTACTTCCTTCAAAGCATCGTGAAACTGTGGAATTCATTACCCCAGAGTGTGGTGGATGACGGGGCAAGTGAATTTAGACAGAATTTTAATTGGTAATGGGTTGAAGGGTTATGGAGAACAGATAGGAAAGTAGAGTGGCAGCCGAGATGAGATCAGTCATTTTTTTTTAAATATAAATTTAGAGTACCCAATTCATTTTTCCAATTAAGGGGCAATTTACCATGGCCAATCCATCTACCCTGCACATCTTTGGGTTGTGGGGGCAAAAGCCACGCAAACACACGGGGTGAATGTGCAAACTCCACAGGCAGTGACCAAGAGCCGGGATCGAACCTGGGACCTCGGCACCGTGAGGCAGCAGTGCTAACTACTGCGCCACCATGCTAACCACTGCGCCACCATGCTGCGTATGAGATCATGATCATATTGAATGGAGGAGCAGGCTCAAGGGCCTGAATTGTCTTCCTGCTTCATGGACAGCACGGTAGCATAGTGGTTAGCACAGTTGCTCCACGGCTCCAGGTCTCAGGCTTGATTCCCGGCTGGGTCACTGTCTGTGCGGAGTATGCACGTTCTCCCCGTGTGTGCGTGGGTTTCCTCCGGGTGCTCCGGTTTCCTCCCACAGTCCAAAGATGTGCAGGTTAGGTGGATTGGCCACGCTAAATTGCCCCTTAGTGTCCGAAAAAAGATTTCAAGTGGAGGTTACGGGGATAGGGCAGATAAGTGGGCTTGGGCAGCACGGTGGCCTAGTGGTTAGCACAACCGCCTCACGGCGCTAAGGTCCCAGGTTCGATCCCGGCTCTGGGTCACTGTCCGTGTGGAGTTTGCACATTCTCCCCGTGTCTGCGTGGGTTTCGCCCCCACAACCCAAAAATGTGCAGAGTAGGTGGATTGGCCACTCTAAATTGCCCCTTAATTGAAAAAAATAATTGGGTAATCTAAATTTATAAAAAAAACAAAAAAAAAAAAAAAAAAGATAAGTGGGCTTAAGTAGGGTGCTCTTTGTAAGGGCCGGTGCAGACTCGATGGGCCGAATGGCCTCCTTCTGCACTGTAAATTCTATGATTATATTCTGATGTCCTAGAGTAATTGTTAAGGAATCATGTGATCTGTAGCAGCTCTACCAACTACAACCAACATCCTGGCGATTACCATAGACTAGAAACGTAACTGGACTAGCCATATAAATACTGTGGCTACGAGAGCAGATAAGAAGTTGGGAATTCTGCAATGAATAACTCACCTTCTGACTGCGAAAGCCTGTCCACCATCTTAAAAGGAACAAAGCGTGTTGTAATACTCGCCACTTGCCTGTACGAGTGCAGCTCCAACAACATTCAAGAATCTCATCACCATTAAAGACAAAGCTCTCCTTTGATTAACACTCCATCCGCCACCTTCACCGTTCATCCCTTCCACCACCAACACACAATGGCAGTAATACAGTAATGTATGCCATCTACAAGATGCACTGCAGCAACTCAGACTCTTGTCGACAGCACCTTCCAATTCGCAACCTCTGCCAACGTAGAAGGGCAAGGGCAGCAAGTGCATGGGAACACCAGCAAATTCCCACCCAAGTCACACCATCCTGACTTGGATGTCAAAATCCTGGAACCCCCTTCCTAAGTACACTGTAGGTGTACCTACACCACATGGACTGCAGCAGTTCAAGAAGTTGGCTCACCATCACCTTCTCAAGGGCAATAAGGGACGGGCAATAAATGCTGGCATAGCCAGAATGCCCACATCCCATGAAATTAAATGGAGTTATGACTGGACCAGATGATCAGCAGTCAGCCATCATCAGCTGAATACAGATGCATAATACTATTATTCCCACCCGTATTGAGGCTGCAACACAGTATCTATGGGGCAAAGTCAGAACACTGGGAGTGACATGCTCCAAATTTGCTTCTAAATAGGCGTTAAGTAATATGCTTGGATTGTCCGAACTTCGTACATCACTTCCTGGTGAACTTTCAAACAAATAATTTCATTTATAAGGCTACAAATGCAGTGCAACAGCACTGCTCACAAACAGCAATAAAAGATTTTGTTGTGAAGTTTTATGCTGCAAAATTAAGTACTAACTCAACAGAAAGCTGCCTGAAAAATACATCATACATTAAAAGTTAAATGTAATGACCACTTTGATGCATAGTTCTCCCACCAGAAAGTACAATGCAATTTATTAGCATTTTCACTGGAACTGATTTATCATTTAATACAACGGCTGCTTTCGAATTAAATGGAATTTCATTCAAATTTACATCAAGCTTCAAATAGGTTAAGAAAATGTAACTTTTCATTTCAATCCTAACCCTTAAATTTTTTTAACGTTCGTCAGATTTCACAAACTATTCTATGCTGCAATAGGTCAAACAAGCTTTGACACTTGCTTGGCAATTATTTTTTTCCCTGAAAGGTAGTGGGCAGGCACTCAATACATTTGGTCTTCATTTACATGAAAATATGTGCCAATCTAATGTTTAACGATAGTCTTCTCAACTACTCAATTTCTGGACTCCTTGTCTACAAATATTAGATGAATAATAAAACAATGTATTTCTGCTGCATCAATTTCCAATGGTTAAAAAATAAAACAAACTTATGTATTGACTGATTCAATTTCCCCCCACTAAATAAGTGTTTCATTATTAATCCTTGGAGCTCCATTTACAGTGTGAAATTTAAGTATCAGACCCTTCATCTCCTGCTATATCAATGGATGAAAATTCAATACTGAGAATCAGAAGTAATACTTTTTTTTTAAATAAAAAGAGGACACACAGCGAGATCAAAACTGAAACCTTACTTATATGTTATTGTTGGGGTCCAGATTAAGTCCATAACTACTGAATCTGTTTCCATCATTAGTCCAGATCACAACTTATTTTGAAAAATTCTCAAATCCCCTCTGGTTTCTTTGTCAGTCATCTTAAATTTGTGTTCTCTAGTTACCGACCCCTTTGTTGATTAAAGAAACATTCAGCTGTATACTACAGGGATCACTCTGTCTAATCACCAATTCATAATGCAGTACTGAACTTATATAATAGCAAAACAAATTGCATTAAGCTATTTAACAGGCAAAGAAATGCACTAAACATTTCCCCGCATTTATTACAATTCTATCCAATACGTCTTTGCTCACGCAGTAGCTGTGTGATGAGTTTGGTTTGATGTGCAGTTTCATAGTCAAGCTTTTTAAAAATTATTAAATGCGTACTAGTACTTTCGTCAAGTACTACTTTGGAAGCCTAGTGTCATTAGAACATTTACTCCCAATCACCAGCAGCACCATAACCTTTGAATCGATGTGCTCACTGCACGTGCTTTTTGCCACATGTAGCATACAGCTAGAAATAAAAATATGCAAAATTAAGACCTCCCCCTTAATAATGGAGTGGATAAAGACACAGCTTTTGGAATCACGGAACCAAATAAGCGTCATGCTCTCTGGTTCAGTCCCTGATCCATGTTAAATCTACCACAGCAGCTGTGGTGCAGCAATTGGGTGAAAGAGCAAAAGACTTGGTAAAGCTTTTATTCATGCCTTGCCTTAGGCTTGCCTGCAATGCCTTTTGCAGAGAACAGCTTATCAATACTATGTAAGCTCCCACACAAAGAATGGTCATTAGAGCAAGGTATGGAAGGCTTCCATCATTTGTCAAAGCACAAGAGTCACCAGTTTCAAAGTGGGGAAAGACTGGCTGAGATAAATAAACCATTCATAAACGAAAATTCATTTTAAACTAAGCTGATGCTTTTAAATTAAATCAGTCTTCTTTCTCAGTTTTATTAAAACATGAAACTTGGTATTGCTATTACAATAATTCTTATTTATCATAATTGGAACAAGACAAATGTAAACCAGTATAAAAAAAGAGAAACTAGGCATTAGGTCTTTCAAATTCCAGATAGCAATGCACACCCTTCATACATCAAATCTGTGACAATCCATATCTAAAAATGGAAGCTTACACAGAAGTACTTCAAGTCTTCAACAAGAATACTGTGCAAACCTTGCATACATTGGAATCATAAAACGTTCTCAGAACAATTATTTTGCAGTTTTTAGCATCAAGCTTTTCCAGTCTACACATGTTTCCAAGCTAAACCAGGACACCATGGGTAGGGCTCCAAGGAAACAAAGCACTCCCTCAAAGAAACAAGAGTTAGGCGCTGGGCAAACTGAACCACATATCAACAACAACTTGGATTTAAAAAGGACGTTTAATGCAACAAAACATCCCACACAAGGCGATATTAGAGCAGGCGACCAAAGCTTGCTCAAAGAGGCAAGTAGGTTTTCAGTGGAGAGGTTTAGCAAGAGAAATCAAAGTTTAGGATCTAGCAGCTGTAAATGATGGGATGATTAAGATCAATGATGCTCATATGGTCTGAACTGAAGGAACAGAAATATGATGGTAGTAAGGTTGAAGACAATAACAAAGATTGGGAATTTGAGGTTATGGAGAACAAGAACAAAGAAAAGTACAGCACAGGAACAGGCCCTTCAAAACTGTGCCGACCATGCTGCCCGTCTAAACTAAAATCTTCTACACTTCCTGGGTCCGCATACCTCTATTCCCATCCTATTCATGTATTTGTCAAGATGCCCCTTAAATGTCACCATTGTCCCTGCTTCCACCACCTCCGCCGGCAGCGAGTTCCAGGCACCCACTACCATCTGTGTAAAAAAACTTGTCTCGTACATCTCCTCTAAACCTTGCCCCTCGCACCTTAAACCTATGCCCCCCAGTAATTGACCCCTCTACCCTGGGAAAAACCTCTGACTATTCACCCTGTCTATGCCCCACATAATTAAGAATGACCATTTTTTAAAATCAAGGCACTGCATAACTGGGAGCCACTGATAGCCAGCAAACAAATGGGTGATGAAAGAATGGGACTTGGCGTTAGCTAGGCCATGGGCAGCAGTTGCTTGGATCGCATCAAGTTTCCAGAGGGTAGAATGTGGAGGGCTAACCAGGAATGCATTGAAAAGGCCAAATCCAAAAGGAGCAAAGGAATGAGGGCTGAGGTAGGGGCAATTCAGGTGATGTTATGGAGGTGGAAACAAGCCAATTTGGTGTTAGGGTGGATATGTCGGCAGAAACCTCAGACTATTCATCAGGGAGTGGGATGGAGTTCGCTGCTTGAGAACTGAGTTGATGTTGGGGGCCAAAGACACTGGCTTTGGTCACCTTCTAAATGTATGGTTGTAGCATATTTCCATCCATGTAGTGCTAGGTGTCAGACTAGCAATCTGTCAATTTAAGACAGTAGAATGCCAAGAGAGATGGTGATGATGTAGAGCTGGGTGCCATCAGAATATGCAAAGAAACTGACAGCATTTTCAGATGCCATTACCAAGGTGCAACATATACATAAGGCTAATTCTTATGCCAAAATTGGATTCGCAGAATAATAATAATAATCGTTATTATTGTCACAAGTAGGCTTACAATGACGTTACTGTGAAAAGTCCCTAGTTGCCATATTACGGCGCCTATTCGGGTACACTGAGGGAGAATTCCGAATGTCCAATTCATCTAACAAGCACGTCTTTCGGGACTTGTGGGAAGAAACCGGAGCACCCCGGAGGAAACCCACACAGACACAGGGAGAATGTGCAGACTCCACACAGTGACCCAAGCCGGAATCGAACCTGGGACCCTGGCACTGTGAAACAACAGTGCTAACCACTTTGCTACCATGCCTCAGAAAATACCAGAGATGTCAGTAGAGGAAGTAAGGCATTGCAAATGATTCTCGGGCTACGAAAGGGTAGATAACTAGACAGCTGTAGCCCCACCCTGCTGGATGACAGTAGATTAGAGGAGGATGATGTGATCAACCCTGTTAAGGGCTGCAGACAGCGTGAGAAACGCCAACAGAGAAAGTATATATTTTGTCACAGTCACACTGCAGGCCTCCTTCTGCACTGTATGTTCTATGTTCTAATGTTCTATGTTCATTTATGACATTGATACAAGCCATCTCACAAACAATATGAGCCTGAAGAGAGCACGAGTGGAGGTCAGACAGAAACTAGAGAAAGATGCGAGTTTGGGTAAGGGTAGGAAGGTTTAGCCCAAAGGGTTAGGAGAAAGGAGAGAAGTGGTAGAAGTAGCTGATCAGATAGTCTCAAACAAGTCAATGAGCTCCTCACACATGTTGCTAGAGCAAACAGGAGAGAAATGCCGCTGGAGTAGCAAGCAGTTTGGCAGATGAGGGAGAACCCAATAGTGCTTTATATGGTTCAGATCTGATGGTGAACAATTAAACCAGATTTCTCTCCAGCATGTGTCTCTTGGACTTAAAAGTGGAGATGAGTGTCATACTCGGGGAATGGCGAGGATGAGAAAGTAATCATTTTAATGAGGACCAAGACAAAGTTGAACGGTGAGCTTGTGGTTGGACAGATAAGTAACTGCAACAGATAAGAAACTACCACTACCTCCATCAGTCCCAGCAGGGTAATAGGTGGAAGGGCTAACAAGATAAGGAAGCTTCATTTAGGGGAAGATGTCATCACCCTCAACCAGGTTTCCATTAAGGTCATCATGTTGATGTAATATTCACAGCAAGTTCATGGAGGTAAGCCTCTTCCAGAGGCTTGGGAACCGATAACCTCCTTTTCCATTTGGAAACCGCTTGCATTGCAACGGTAGAAATATACAAAATAAAGGTAAATCCATACATATTGAAAAGTACTAACTTTCATGTGAGACCAAATCAGTCTCCATTAAGTACTTTGGTTCAATTTCAAAGCTGCAGTAAAAAATACAAGCCCAAAAAATGTTTTTAACGGTTTTATTAACCGTTAACGGTTTTAACGGGCAGCACAGTAGCACAAGTGGCTAGCACTGTGGCTTCACAGCGCCAGGGTCCCAGGTTCAATTCCCTGCTGGGTCACTGTCTGTGAGGAGTCTGCACGTTCACCCGGTGCTCCGGTTTCCTCCCACAGTCCAAAGACGTGTAGGTTAGGTGGATTGGCCATGATAAATTGCCCTTAGCGACCAAAAGGTTAGGAGGGGTTATTGGGTTACGGAGATAGGGTGGAAGTGAGGGCTTAAGTGGGTCGGTACAGACTCGATGGGCCGAATGGCCTCCTTCTGCACTGTATGTTCTATGTTCTAAGTTATTAAAGGTTAAGAACTTAAACTGTCACAAATGAAGACCCATCAGTAACTCAACTGAAATGTTACAGCAGAAAAGTTCAATATTTGTAATTGCCCCCCCCCCCCCCCCACGCCTTCTACTGCTTCCCCACCCTGCATTCTTTCCACACACTGCCATATTTTCATTGCACAGCTGTGTTTTGTGACCGTCGGATTAAACAATACATCAGTATGGAACACTTGCACTAACACAGCATTGGTTTTCTTTGCTGCAACACTGGCCTTAACCTTCAAAAATGAAACTGCTGAAAGAGAGCTTCCATCACCCAACCACCCAAAAACATATTTAACCTCAGTTGTAGAACAAAATAAAATTATTACTCAGTGAAATTAGTAAAACTGGTTCTGTACACATATTAAAATAAATGAAAATTTTCAAATGCTTGGCATTGATAATTTACTCCGAGGGATCCAGCAGAAAACTCAATTCAGCCAGTGACTGCAGGCTGCGTTCACATTAGGGTGTGGGCAACTGAACAGAACCGTATATACAGAAAAATTACACTTGTGCTCACAAATTAAAATTCATGCATTCAAATCACAGTCTTTTTTCCGAATGCCAATTACCAATTGACTGTATTACACAATAAAATTGCTTGCTTATATGAGCTAAAACAGTAATCCTGATTACTTTAATACAGAAATAACGCAACAGCCTTAACACCATGTGCAAACATAGCCAAACATACCGAATGAAGCTACATACCGAATAAAGCTAAATATGATTTTACTATTTTTTTTAACGCTTCACAGATTTTAATATACCAGATAAAAACGGTACCTGTGTGGCACATCAGTCAGCACCAAGTACATTATTTACTAGGAAGTCTGCATCAGATATGCGTCTGCATGCTTTATGGCTGTTAAAAGGTAGCACACTATCTAGCAAGGTTGAAGTGCTCTATTCCGTTTCCGAATCACTATTTAGCAGGAAACTACTGCTGGGTGTCTGAGCATGCCCAGCATCAACTGTGGGATTGGGAGAGCAGTTATCTGGCCGAGAAACCACATCCCAAACCAAGGCCTAAAACTACAGCCTTGAACTTGGTGCAACAAAATAAAGCTTTTTAGAATTTGCCATCTAATAAAATAGCTTCCTCCATGCAAATTTCTACGCTTGATCTCTGTTAAGACCTGTAAACTATATCGCAATAAAGCACCCACAAACCAGACATGTAATTTATTCTAAAATGAAACAAGAATTGCTCTTCTTTACTGTTATTTAGTATTTTTAAGTTAATACAGCAACAATATTTACCACAACATCCTAAAGGGAAGTTTAACATTGAAAAGTGAATTCAAACCAATATATCATAAACAAACATCCCTGCACATCCTGACAAAAAAATGCGATTAAACCCAAACCACACTAACACATCCATTCATTATCCCCATTAGTACAATGATTTATTCAATATCACAACAAATCACTGAATCATTTCCTAATAGCCATGCCCTTGGCTGAACATCAAGCCCCTTCACAAACCAAATTTTACAATTTAGAAATGCAACTGGACGAATACACACCATTTTGTTTCAAGTCACAGTGCAATTTACAAAGCAACATTCCTTTCTCTCCACTCCACCCCCCCCCCCCCCCCCCCCGCAATTCTTAAAGAACTTAATTATAAAGCAAGTACTTTCTTCCATAAGCATATGGTCTTCTATAAATAATACAATGTGAAAACAAGAACCATGAAACGAGATTGCACCACAATACAAATTAAACATGAACAACCCGAAGAGATCATCACTACCCACTATTCTGGCTGGGCTTCACCCCAGTGGTACAACAATCTCTCTCCATTTTGTAACAAGGCTTTTGTTTCAAGCCCGGAAGTGTAAAAAAGAACACACACGTTTACAGAGTGAAAAAATTCCCAGGAAAAATAAACAATGAAAATGGTCAGACTCCAGACCCCCAATTCAGGGAGAGGCCAGAGTACAATTTCTGAGTCGGAATATGAAATATGCGCCATACTGTAAACTCGCCGTATGTCGCTGCACAAAACACGTAATTGTGTCCATAATTCTCCATGTGTCAAGATTTTTTCTATTTTGAAGAGATAAAAATCAATCTGTATAAAACACTGTAGATTTAAACTAGCTCTGTGGGCTACAGGCCTGTAGATTTTAATGGAGAGCTGCAGGCTGACTGCAGTGGAGTTGGTGTGTCTGTAACCGGCATTTTCTGAAGACGTGTCACACACACACACAGACACACACACAACATGCACAGAGTCCCTAACCTCCCCCAACCCACCACACACACACACACACCAAGCTTTCTTTATTTTTTTTAACACAATTTTTCAAGGGGGAAAAAAATCTCTCCAGGAAAAATATTTCATTTATTTTATTTTAAAAAGTCACACACAAAAACGTATGAACACGAGAGCAAACCCTCTCAGAAATAGCAAGTCTTCAATCTCACCAGGTTCTTTTCTACAGGATTTTTGTCTCCCTTAGGGAAAAAGTAAGAGCCTATGACTTATGTCTCAAATCCTGAAATAGAGAGATGTTTCTAGATGTGTTGCTACCTTATTTTTAAACTGGAGAGTGGGGGCGGGGGGGAGGTGGGGGTAAGTTTAAAAAAAAAGAAAAATCGAAACAAGATTACTCCCTGTTCGTCGTTAAGAGCTTCTTTTCTATCCCCCCCTCTCCACATTTCAGTCACCATCCTTTAAATCAGCCCAAGCACAAAGCAATTTCTTTCAGAAACATTGAACAGTAAATGTAATTTCTTCTTTTTAAAAAAAAAGAGGCTTTACTAAAAAACCTTGAACCCATCCACACTTGCAACAAGTGCCCAGAAACCAAACAGATCTTAAAGATTTTACTTCTAACCCCAAGTAACCTATAGTGACAACGTTAGCCACCCAGACCCTCCAAAAAAATGAACCAACAGTAATCAAAAAAATAAGGTTTAAGAATATCTCCTCGGCTTAAGTTACTATTTTTTTGGAATTTTTTATATATACATATATCGATCAATTGAATGTTTCCCAAAAAGTGAAGGATACGAAGCAGGCTGTTGTAGTCCTCTTATTACAGGCTGTGGTTTGGCTTTCTGTGGTAAGCTCATTTCAGGCTGAGGAAGACAAAAAAAAGAAAAACCAGGCGGATTTTTTGTTGTATAGAGAGACAGAGAGATGTACCTCAGGGTGTCCTCCCTCAGAAGGACGTTTCCCACGTGAGTTTACCTGCAAATCACAAAAATAATAGCATTGGTAGATGGCCCAGAGTGTGAACTAGCAGCGGGGCTCGTCCTTTGAGTGAAAGAGTCAAGCTTTAGGACGGATGCAAGCGATTTTTTACACACAAACCAACATGGCGAACCAAGCCGCTCTCAGTCCGAGAAGACGGACGCCCGGCGGCCCTCGGCAACTTCCGGAAAACTTCGACGCCGGCTGCTCGGCAACTTCCGGAAAGCCTCGGCTCGCCCCTCCCCCGCCCTGCCACCACTTCCTTCGGCTGTTTCCGGAAACTTCACAGCAAAGAGCAGGGTCACCCTTTGGGGCAAGCACAGCTCCCCTGTCACTTAGGTTTCAATTAACATGGGCACAGTCATAAGTGTAAACAACAGCAGTGGCAGGAATTGCGAGCCCCACCTTCAATTAGGACATAACTTGGTGCAAAAGTGTTTGAGACGTGTAAAGTTACGGGGTCAAGGCAGGAGAATGGGGATGAGAAACATATCAGCCATGATCTAATGGCAGAGCAGACTCTACGGGCCGAATGGCCTAAATCTGCTCCTGTATCTTATGGTCTTACTAATAGGACATGGAATATAAGAACACACAGGAACAGGAGTAGGCGTCTCTGCCCATCAAGACTACTCTGCCATTGATGTTGATTGAGGGATAAATATTGGTCAGAGGAGAATTCTCCCTCAAAATGCTGTGCTTCTTTTAATAAATGTGTCCATTCTGTGCATGCAAGTGAGGCTGCAAGGCCAGTATTTAATTCACAGCCCATGTTGTGCTTGAGAAGTTGGTGATGAGCCTCCTTAAACTGTTGCAGTCACAGTACAGCACAGAACAGGCCCCTCAGCCCTCGATGTGTCAATGTGTCCTTGTGGTAAATATACTTCTTACAGTGCTGGGAAAAAGAAAGTTTTTGATTTTGCTGTAGTAAAGGAATAGCAATAAAAGCAAAATCCTGGAGATGCTGGAAATCTGAAATTAAAACAGAAAATGCCTGGTAGCATCTGTTGTTTATATTAAGGGGCGATTTAGCGTGGCCAATCTGCCTACCCTACACATCTTTTGGGTTGTGGGGGTGAGACCCACACAGACACACAGGGAGAATGTGCAAACCCCAAATGGAGCCTGGCAGCATCTGTGGAAATAAGCAGAGTTTTTTTTCCTTTTTTTTTAAATTTAGAGAGTCCAATTAATTTTTTCCAATTAAGGGGCAATTTAGCGTGGCCAATCCACCTAACCTGCATATCTTTGGGCTGTGGTGGCGAAACCCACACAAACAGGGGGATAATGTCCAACTCCACACGGACAGTGACCCAGAGCCGGGATCGAACCTGGCACCTCGGCGCCATGAGGCAGCAGCACTAACCACTGCGCCACGGTGCTGCCCGAGATAAGTAGAGTTAACACTTCAAGTCCAATATGATTCTTCTTTGGAACTCACGATATATGTCCAAGTCAGGAAGGTGCGCAATTTGGTCGGGAACTTGGGGGTGGCGGCGTTCCCACATGTTCACTGCCCTTGTCCTTCTTGGTGTCAGAAGTCACAGATTTAAGAGGTGCTGCTCACCAAGTCTTGAACTTGTGATGTGCATTTTGCAGATGGCAGAAGTACTACAGGCATGGTCTTACATGGTGGTGTAAGGCGAGCCAATTTGTCTTTGCGCTTTGCCTTGGGTGGTGCTGAGCTTCTTGAGTGCTGTTTTAATCTGCACTCATCGAACAATTAGAGAAAATTCTTGACATGTGCCTTTTATTGGCAAGACTTTAGGGATTCAAGAGGTGAGTTACAAAACACAGGATTCCAGCCTTTCGCCTGCTTTGTAGCCACAGTATTTGTGTAACTGGTTGATGCACGATCAATAACTCCCGAAGCAAGATTGTAGGACAATTGAAGGCTTTATTGAATGAGAAGTTTCCCCCAGCAGGGCAGGTACAGAATGCAGCAGCTAGGGAAACACAGCATCTTATACTCCGCCTTACTGGGCGGAACCAGCAGACAGGCTTCACCAATGATCTTACAGTATCAGGTACCTCCAACACCAATGATCTTACAGCATCAGGTAGCTCCAATCTAGGTACCGTAATACCCCTAATACCGACTACCATACTGGTCCAGTTAAATTTCTGGTTAATGGTAATATGTCCCAGGATGTAGATGGCAAGCTATTGTACAGTATATTCAGTTATGCACCAGCTAATTTCTGCTGGTGCATCATCCTTGGGAAGATTACGATAAATGCAAGTCTTTCTCTTTTCTATCTTCCACACCCTCAGGATATCCCAAAAGAAATTAAAGACTTCTGTTTATACAGGAGGAGATGTTCAACCCACATTCACCATCAGAGAGAATGACGATGTGGGCGGAAAATCCAGGGAGAATCGGGAAACACAATTCTCTCCAGCGAGATCCCATTTCTGAATTTTCCCTGTCCCTCCCTGGTGAGGTTACAAGGTTCATGCCTGCTAAAGTTGAGAATGTCATTTTAATGTATTTGAATACATTTTCACATCATTACCCAGCCCCTCCCACCATGTGATCTCCCCTCACTGAATAGTCATAATATCGCCCCCAGGAGGAGAAGAACATGCCCGGCAATCCCCTGGCACTGACCCCTGGCCCTCATGGGACCCCCATGATGCGGGAGGGGTGGTTATATGCCATTTATGTGTGGTGGAGGGGAGAGCGCGGGCAGTGAGAGGGGAACCTGAAGGCATGGGGGGAGAGCAGACACTGAGGGAGAGGGAAGGCTGGTGATATGCCCATAGTGATAGTGGGGAATGTGAGCTCCCGATGATCGTCTGAGGGGGAGGGCAGCCCCTGATGATTGTCTAGTTTGGGGGGGAAGCCCCCGATACCTCTAGATGTAGGGGGCGGAGTTGATGTTCAATTCTGATTGGCGTGCCCTTTAAAGATGGCGCCCCGATTTCTATGGAGCCAGGAGCCAGTACTATCAGGCCCGCCCCACCAGAGTGATGGTGTAAATCACGGCCACTTTTTTTGAACTCAGACAGATTCAAGAACTGGGGAGAAAACTGGTCGGGGTAGCTGAAGAGCTTCACGCCAGTTTTCATTCGGAGCTTGAAACTTGGTAAGATTCTCCCCATAGTGTTTATCAGACATCTCAAAGAACTTTACAGCCATTGACGTACTTCTTGAAGATTAATCACTGTTGAAATATAGGGAACACGGTCGCCAATTTGTGAATAACAAACACTGTATCCATCTGAGATGGCCACCTGCAAAGGACCATGGGAATTATGGCCAACCCAAGACTCAGACCGATACAGAGCTTCTGTGTATTTGAAACAAGTAGCTAGACCTGATCAAAACCCCCACTCATTTGCATTTTAATGACCCGTTCCCCAGAACAATAGGACTCCAGTCAAGAAACTGGTACTGCCACAGACTGATCGGCGCCACTCCCTTTACTCAGAGAGCCCAACTGCCAAGGTCAATGTCCACCAAAGACCCGCCCAGCCACCAAGGTACTCGTCCCTTTATTGGCCGAAATCGAAGGCAGTGATCAGAGCCCTCTCAAACTATTGGGTCCAAGATCAAGGACCGCCCCAAAGAGCGTGAAATCCCAGAGGGATAAAAGGGGACACAGCCATGTGTTCAGCCTCTTTTGGACCCGGCCTGTGCCAGCCTCTTTTGGACCCGGCCTGTGCCAGCCTCTTTTGGACCCGGCCTGTGCCAGCCTCTTTTGGATCCGGCCTGTGCCAGCCCAACTGTAGCGGGAACAGCCAGCCAAGTTCAAGACCAACGATCGCTACCTTTAAATCAGCCATGTGAAATCAAGATAAAGGCCTTATCCATTTGCACAGTGCCAGTCGCCCTGAAGTTAAGTATAGGTTATTGTAGCTGATAGGTGTAGTTTATCTTGTAGTAGATATTGTGTTTGCATGTCGAAGTAATCCTAGTGTGTGTAAATAAACCATCTTTTGAACTGACTAACTGGTTGTGTGGTCATTTGACCGATATAAGGGAAAGACTTGTGGTTCACCGAGATAAATAGAAATACCCACAGTATTGGCGACGCTGTTGGGACATAACATCATATCATAAATAGAGCTTCATTATTAAAAAGGGCAACAACACCCACAAAGAGCAACGTGATAATAACCAGATAATCTGTTCTATTGTGCTAGAAGGTGGCATGGTGGCACAGTGGTTAGCACCACTGCCTCATATCGCCAGGGACCCAGGTTCAATTCCTGCCCTTTCTCCCCATGTATGTGTGGGTTTCCTCCGGGTGCTCCGGTTTCCTTCCACAGTCCAAAAATGTGCAGGTTAGGTAGATTGGCCATGCTAAATTGCCCTTTGTGTGCAAAAATTAGGTGAAGTTACTGGGATAGGACAGGGGAGTGGGCCTAATTAGGGTACTTTTTCAGAGGGTCAGTGCAGACTCAATGGACAAATTACCTCCTTCTGCAGGGATTGCATGATGTTGATTAATTGAAGGATAGATATAATTCGTGATAATGGCAATAACTCCCCTGATCTTCTTCAAAATAGTAAAATGGAATCTTTCACATTCACCTGAGTAGGCTGATGAGGCCTCTCATCCAAAAGATGGCATCTCTGACGGTCCAGCACTCCTCCAGTACTGTACAGATCATGTTTTTTGAGTTCAAACCCCGGAGTGGAACTTATTCAGAGTGACATTTATTAAAATAGGTTACGCTTTGAAACAAAAATAAGCACCACTACTGACTAATACTTGACAGATCCAATGCAACCACATTGAAATGAAAATCACGTTGATTATCTTAAGAAAACCAAATGCATATGTTCACAAAAAAGTGCTCGTTGCTCTGGAACACCTGAAAATACAACTGAGGAGAAAAATGAAAGAGTAATAAATGTTTTTTTATTTATGTTACAGAAACTTTGTTGCAGTATTGTAATGTTTGTGCTAGATTTTAACATTGAAGAGCATGTGGGGGTTAAATTAATCAAAAATGTCAGCACATCTGGAAGTCAGCTCCAATGTGTCAACTTCCAAATTCAAGTCATGTAATGTATATTGTAAGAGCTGATTATATAGTGACATCACCCTCTGCTTAGAATTTTCCCGAGCACAATAGTTAATCAAATCTCGATGCAATGATCAGAATTTGAGTTTGTGTTAATTTAGTTATTGGTCAGAACAATGGGAGTCGAAACTATAGGAGACTGTTCGCTACATCCCATGTCAGGGGTGAGTTATAGGGTACAAATATCTGAGCATACAAGCATACAAACAAAGAGCAAGAGTAGGAATGGCCCCTCGAGCATGCTGTGCCATTTAATAAGATGATGCTGATCTGATTGTAATCTCAAATCAACATCTCGCCTACTCACGATAACCTATCACTCCTTTGCTTACCAAGAATCTATCCACCCGTGCCTTCAAAATATGGGTAGCCCAGTGGCTACAGAGTCAGCCATATTGCTGTGGGTCAGAAGTTACATGGAGGCCAGACCAGATTTCCTTCTCTAAAACAACAATGCTTTCATGATCATCACCTTTGCCTCAAGGCTCAATTCTAGCCTTGGGTGACTATCCATGTGGAGTCTGCACATCCTCCCTGGGTTTCCTCCAGGTGCTCCGATTTCCTCCCACAGTTCAAGGATGTGGAGGTTAGGTGGATAGGCCATGCTAAAATTGCCCCTATGTGTCCAGAGATGTGCAAGTTAGGTGGGGTTATGGGGATAGGGCTGGGGAGAGGGCACAGATAGGGCACTCTTTCAGCGGGTCAGTGAGATTCAATGGGCCAAATGGCCTCCTTCTGTACTGTAGGGATCCTATGAATTCAAAGACTCTGCTTCCACTGCCTTTTCCGGAAGAGAGTTCCAAAGACTCACGACCCTCTGAGAGGAAACATTTTACCTCATCTCTTGGGCAACTCCTTACTTTTAAACAGTTATCCCTAGTTCTAGATTCTCTCACAAGTGAAAACATCTTCTCCATATCCACCCTGCCAAACCACCTCAGGATCTTGTGTGTTTCAATCAAGTCACCTCTCAATCTTCTAAACTCCGGCGATACAGTACAAGCATAACCTCTCCACACTTTCCTCATAAGACAACCTGCCCATTCCTGGTATTAGGGGAGGGTGTGGCATAGTGGTATTCTCACTGGTCTAGTAATCCAATCACCCAGGCTAGTGTTCTGGGGACCAGAGTTCAAATTCCAGCACAGCGGGTGGTGAAATTTGAATTCAATAAAAATCTGGAATTAAAAAAGTCTAATGATGACCATGAAAGCATTGTTGTTTTTAGAGAAGGAAACCTGGTCTGGCCTTCATGTAACTCCCGATCCTCAGCAATATGGTTGACTCTTAATTGGGCAATAAATGCTGGCCCGAATGAATTTTTAAGAAATTAATCTGGTAAACTGTCTCTGAAGTGCTTCCACGCTTTTACATCCTTCCTCAAATAGGGTAAACAATCGTACACAGTACTCCAAATATGGTGTCACGATTCAGTTCTGTATAATTGAAGCAGAACTTCCCTACTCAATAAGTTGGTTTGATCATCGATCACGTGGGTTTCACCCCCACAACCCAAAAAAAAAAGATGTGCAAAGTGTAGGTGGATTGGCCACGCTAAATTACCCCTTAATTGGAAAAAAAATAATTGGCTACCCTCAATTTTTTTCAAGAAAGATCATAGATCATAGAATTTACAGTACAGAAGGAGACCATTCGGCCCATTAAGTCTGCACCGGCCCCTGGAAAGAGCACCCCACATAAGCCCATGCCTCCAACCTAACCCAGTAATGTAGCCACCTGGGTTGGCCATTTCCCAATTCCAAAATGGATGCCCGCTAAGAATGCAGGGGAAAACTGGTCAGGCACAGGGAAACAAGCAGGTGCAAGGTTTCCTGTGTATTAAGACTTACAAAAACCCAGACAGAACCGAAACCAGCAACCATCTGCATATTTATGAGCGATCCCCAGGAACAATTGGAAACATTAAAGTAATCGGGACCAAACCAGACTCCCCGGCGCCAGCGGGAGCCAGGACAACGGAAGGCCAATGGACACATAGGAACTGCCCAGCGATCAGGGAACAGCTCCAGTAATGGAGAAATCGATTAAAACGATTGGGTCTTAGTCCAATCAATTGGAACCAGGTACAGGGTCCGCCCAAAAGGGCGCAAAACCCCTGGGGGCTATAAAACAGAGCCCCCAAGTTCAATTTGTCCTTCTTGGCAGAGTCTCTCAGCAGCTCGAAACAACTCTTGACCGTGACCCTCAACAACGAGAGACCTGCCTAGCAGCTACACCAACCAAGTAAGTCTCCAGTCAACGCACGCTACGAGATAGGCGCTCCTAGCTACTAGTCCATACCAGCTTGAAGCCTGCAGACTCAGAATCGAACGAAAGGCCATTACCTGGTGACTCTAGAGCAAGGTTATTAAACAGAGCAAATTAAGGGAAAGCACAATTAGCAACAGTAACCCCACCTAACCTTTTTTGAACACCAAGGGCAATTTTATCATGGCTAATCCACCTAACCTGTGCATCTTTAGACTGTGGGAAGAAACTGGAGCAGCCGGAGGAAACCCATGTAAACACGGGGAGAAAGTGAAAACTCCACACGACAGTCACCCGAGGCCGGAATTGAACCCGGGTCCCTGGAGCTGTGATGCAGCAGTGCTAACCACTGTGTCACCTTTAGGTTGTACTTGCTGGAGTTCAGAAAAATAAGGGGGATCTCATAGAAACCAATAAAATTCTAACAAGATTAGACAGGGTACTTGCAAGAAGGATGTTTCCGATGGTGGGGGTGTCTAGAGCCGGTGTCACAGACTGAGGATATGGGGTAGGCCATTTAGGGCTGAGATGAGGAGACATTTTTCATCCAGAAAGTGGTCGGCCTGTGGAATTCACTACCATAGAAAGAAGTTGAGGCCAAAAAATTGTTTGTTTTCAAGTAGCAATTAGATCTAGCACTTGGGGCGAAGGGGGTCAAAGGATATTGGGGGGGGGGGGGGAGAGAGAAGAGGCGGTATCAGGCTATTGAGTTGGATGATCAGCCATGACCTTAATTAATGGCGGAGCAGGTTCGAAGGGATGAATGGCCTCCTCCTGCTCCTATTTTCTATGTGATCCTACCCAATGGATCCACCAGTGATCATTTTCTATTAGCTTTCCTAATTGCTTGCTGTTTCTGCACACCAGCCTTCTGGCCAGAACAATGGCAATACCAAAGCAGCAACGCTTAACTACTTAAGATTGTCTAGGTCACCCTGTTCCTCCTATAATTTCAACTTCTAATAGTTAAACCATCAAGGTGGCCATTATGTCAAGCCTAGATGTTCAGCAAGAAAGCACTTGCTTCAATGCACATCTGGGTATATCATGGGATACATATATTTTTTAATTTAGAGTACCCAATTCTTTTTCTTTCCAACTTACGGGCAATTTAGCGTGGCCAATCCACCTACCTGGCACATCTGTAGGGAAAGAAAAGAGCTAACGTTTTGAGTCAGATGACTCTTTGTCAAAGCTTTGACAAATAGTCATCGGGCTCGAAACGTTAACTCTTTTCTCTCCCTACAGATGCTGCCAGACTTGCTGAGATTTTCCAGCATTGTCCCTTTCGTTTCAGATTCCAGCATCTGCAGTAATTTGCTTTTTACCTGGCACATCTTTGGGTTGTGGGGGTGAGACCCACGCAGACATGGGGAGAATGTGCAAATTCCACACGGGCAGTGACCTGGGCCAGGATTGAACCCGGGTCCTGGGTGCCGTGAGCCAGCAGTGCTAACCACTGCGCCACAATGCCGCCCTTATATCATGTGATGGAACTCACAAGGAACGGTTTATAAAATATTAGAGAACAGCCCTCTAAGCTCAGAACTCAAGGGACAGTCAGAAATCCAACATCTAGACTCCAAGTTCCATCATCTTGGGTCTGCAAGAAACCAAGTTGTATGAATCTATTATTCAACTGTAATTGTCATTATACGACTGGTGTCTGAGTAATCAGCTTGCATTTGGATCATACACTGGAGCCTGAATCATAAGGAATTATTTAACTTGATTTAAAAGACTTTCTAACACCCTGTCTGTTGGAAGTGTGAATAAAGTGTGCGACAACTTGAGCAATTAAGTAGATTCTCTGGGTGGTATTTAATGCAATTGATAGGGGGTCTCGTTTTCCAGCTAAAGAGCTGGCAAGAGCCCAGCATCACTTCGACCCACTGCAACGGTGGGCCCTCCACAGAATCAAGGAACCCGGAGGCAGAAACCCTGCCTCCACCCCGAGAGCTGCCGGCAGTTCTGCATTGCAGGCATTGCCACTTGGGGAGTGATGGCTGCCGCCAGTAATGCACCCACCAGAATCCCAGGATCAGCAAGAGAGCACAGACCAAAGATGAGTGAGGGCGAGATGGGGGTTGTTGGATGAATGTCATCAGGGAGGGGGAAGGCAGCAAATGGGGGTAGCACTCACCGAGAACCTCCCCCTCCCCCATTCCCTGGGAGCCCGCAAGCCAACCCAACCATTGGGTGATTACCAGGGATGGTGAGATGAGGCCTTTAAGTGGGAATTAGTTACTCTGGACAAAATCAGGATGGAGACAGGAAGGCGGTTGTTACCCTCCAACCCAATTAAATGCCCACCTCAGAAGGGTGCATTAAATTCCACCCTCTGTGTGAGTTATTTCCAGACCAAAACTCCACATGTACAATTGGCTGCAAATGCGTAACCAGTATTGGAGAGGCAACGTGTGAAAGGCTTAGACATCCAGAAGAACCTTGTGAGCCAGCACGCGGAAAGCCCTATTTGAGAGAGGGCGGTACATGACCTAATTTTAGGGAATGAAGCCGGCCATGTGGTGGTCGAAGCATCGGTGGGGAGCATTTTGATGATAGTGACCAAAACTTGTAAGATTTAAGGTAGTTATGGAGTAGGAGAAAGCTCAGCTGAAAATAAATGTTCTGCATTGAGGGAAGGCCGATTTTAGTTGGATAAGACAGGAACTGGCCAATGTTAATTATGTGCAGCATGGTAGCACAGTGGGTAGCACTGTTGCTTCACAGCTCCAGGGTCCCATGTTCGATTCTCGGCTTCGGTCACTGTCTGTGTGGAGTCTACACGTTCTCCCTGTGTCGGCATGAGTTTCCTCCGGGTGTTCCGATTTCCTCCCACAAGTCCCAAAAGACGTGCTGTTAGGTAATTTGTACTTTCTGAATTCTCCCTCTGTGTACCCGAACAGGCGTCGGAATTTGGCGACCAGGGGTTTTTCGCAGTAACTTCATTGCAGTGTTAATGTAAGCCTACTTGTGACAATAAATATTATTATTATTAACTGTGGTTCAGTTGGGCAGCATGGTGACACAGTGGTTAGCACTGCTGCCTATGGTGCTGAGGACCTGGGTCCGATCCCAGCCGCGGGTCACTGTCTGTGTGGAGTTTGCACATTTTCCCCGTGTTTGCGTGGGTTTCACCCCCAAACCCAAAGATGTGCAGGTTAAGTGAATTGGCTGCAATAAACTGCCCTTAATTGGAAAAAAATAATTAGGTACTCTAAATTTATTTTTTTTAAACTGTGGCTCAGTTGGTAGCACTCATTCCTCAAGGTTCAAGGTTCAATTTCCACTCCAGAGTCTGGACAGCAAAATCAAGGCTGACAGTACTGTACTGAGGGAGCACTGCACTTTGAGATGTATTGTATTTAACGATGAGACATTAAACTGAAGCCCTATCTATCTGCCTGCTCAAGTGAATGAAAAATATATCATGGCACTATTTCAAGATGAGCAGGGGAGTTATCCCAGGTATCCTGGCCAATATATATCCCTCGATCAACATGGCTAAAATTGATTTATTTTAAATTAACTCTTTATATGGGATGTGTGCATCACAGGCCAACATTTATTGCTCGCCCCAAAATGCCCTGAATCGAGTGACTTGCTGGGCCATTTCAGAGGGCAGTGAAAAGAGCCAACTACTTTACTGTGGATCTGGGCTCACATGTAGGCCAGACCAGGTAAGGATGGCAGATTTCCTTCCCAAAGAGCATCAGTGAAGCAGATGGGATCATCTACCACACAACAGATTTCACCGTGTGTGCCATCAAAGGTCGAAGAGAGGGGCTGCCAACCCTCAGGAGTCCTGGAGTCCAATGGAATTGAAGATTAATATACAAGACAAGCAGCCCAGGATAAAGACCCTGTGCGGGGGGTGGGGGGCACAACAGCGCTGCCTGTCCCTGGCATGAACGACCAGAAAATTCTGCCCAATGTCTTTACATTTTCTTTTTTTCCCAATATATTTTATTCAGGCATTTGTATAAACAACAAACAGAACAGATAAAAGCAGAAGTGAAATTGAAATTGTACAACATAATAAATAACCAACTCCCCCCCCCCCCGCCTTACCTCTTCTCCCATCCTGCCGTCCCCCTCCTTAACCCCCCTAACCCCTGCCCATCCCCCCTGCTGACACCCCAGTTCTCCTTTAAGGAGTCAATGAGCGGCTTCCACCTCTGAGCGAAACCATCAACCAACCCCCTCAAGACGAACTCCATCCTCTCCAGCTTCAGGAATTCCGCCAGAGGGCAGCATGGTGGCGCAGTGGTTAGCACTGCTGCCTCACGGTGCCGAGGTCTCAGGTTCAATCCCGGCTCTGGGTCACTGTCTGTGTGGAGTTTGCACATTTTCCCCGTGTTTGCGTGGGTTTCGCCCCCACAACCCAAAGATGTGCAGGGTAGGTGGATTGGCCACGCTAAATTACCCCTTAATTGGAAAAAATGAATTGGGTACTCTAAATTTATTTTTTTTAAAGAAAGAAAAAAAAAGGAATTCTGCCAGGTCACTCACCTACACCCCCACTCCGAGTCCCTCCACCTAAGCAGAAGCCCTCTCCGGGCTATCAGGGAGGCAAAGGCCAGGACAGCGGCCTCTCTTGCCCCCAGGACTCCCTGGTCTTCTGACACCCCAAATATTGCTACCTCTGGACTCGGGGCCACCTTCGCTCCCAATACCTCAGACATTACGTTCGCAAACCCCTACCAGGACCCCTTCAGTTTTGGACAAGCCCAAAACATGTGGACATGATTTGCGGGCCTCCCAGCCCACTGCCCACACCTATCCTCTCCTCCCTCAAAGAACCTGCTCATCCTTTTCACCATCGTATGCACCCTGTGGACTACTTTAAACTGAATAAGAAAGCCTTGCACAGGGCGAGGACACGTTCATCCTCCACAGGCCTCCTCCCAGCCTCCAAATGCCCCCCCCCCACCTTCCCCCCCCCCACCTTCCCCCCCCTCCCCCCCCACCCCCCCCCCAACTTTCCCCCCCCCTCCCCCCCCCACCCCCCCCCAACTCCCCCCCCCCCCCCAACTCCCCCCAACTCCCCCCCCCCCCCAAGCTCCTCCTCCCACTTCCATTTAATGTCTCCCATCAGGGCACCCTCCCAGTCCATCAGCTACTTATAGACCTTGGGCACCTTCTGCTACACCCTCCCTCGCCAACACCTTATCATGCAGCCCCAAGGGCGGAGACCCGGAAAAATAAAGCACTTCCCTCTTCACGAAATCCTGGACCTGCAAGGACCTAAAACCATTCCCCCGGGCAGCTCGTATTCCTCCTCCAGGTTTTCTAGTTTTGCAAGTTGCCCCCTACAAACAGGTCCCCAAATCGTTCAATTCCCTGCCTGCCGCCACTCCCGAAATCTCGCAACCAGCCCCCAGCAAACCTTTTTTTATATAAATTTAAAGTAGCCAATTATTTTTCTTTTCCAATTAAGGGGTAATTTGGCGTGGCCAATCCACCTAACCAGCAGATCTTTGGGTTGTGGGGGTGAAACCCACGCAGACATGGGGAGAATGTGCAAACTCCACACGGACAGTGACCCAGTGCCGGGATTCAAGCCCAGGTCTTCAGCACCGCTGTCCCAGTACTAACCACATGCCGCCCTCCCCCTGCAAACCTATGATTATCACAGATCGGTGCCCACACGGAGGCACCCTCCAGCCTCAACTGCCCCTACTGCCCCCTACCCTCAAGGCTGACATCACCACTGGGCTCACTTAGTACCTGGCCATGAACGGCAGAGGCTCTGCCAACAATGCCCTTAAGCTCGTTCCCCTACAAGAAGCCGCCTCCATCTGCCCCCATACCAACCCCTCCCCCACTACCCATTTCCTGACCATAGCGATATTAGCCGCCCAGTACTAATTCATTATATTCAGCAACGCCAACCCTCCCCTCCTTGTACCCGCTCCAAAAAAACTCTCTTGACACATGGGGTCTTCCCACCCATACAAACCTCGAGATCAACGTGTTAACATTCTTAAAGAAAGACTTCGGGACAAAGATCGGAAGGTTCTGAAATATAAACAGGAACCTTGGCAGCACCGACAACTTCACTATCTGCATCCATCTCACGAACAACAGTGACAGCACGTCCCACCTCTTAAAATTCCCCTTCATCTGCTCCACCAGTCGAGACAAATATAACTTGTGTAACTGCGCCAATCCCGTGTCACCTGGATGCTCAAGTATCTAAAGCTCGCCCCCACCACCTTAAATGGCAGCTCCCCAACCTCCTCTCCTGGCCTCTTGTCTCAATCGGGCACACCGTGCACTTTCCCATGTTCAACTTGTACTCGGAGAACCGACCAAAGTCCTCCAAAATCCCCATAATGCTGCCAATGCTCCCCAATGGGTCCGAAATATATAGCAACAGGTCGTCGACGTACAACAAAACCCTGTGCTCGATAACACCCTGCACAGTCCTTTCCAATCCCCCAATGCTTCAAGTGCCATTGCCACTGGCTCTATAGCCAAAGCAAAAAGCAATGGGGAAGAGTGGACACCCCTGCCCTGTCCCGCCGTGCAACCCGGAATATCCTGAACTCACCTGGTTAGTCCGCACTTGCGACTGGTGCCCTGTACAGTAACCGGACCCAGTCCACAAACCCCTGCCCAAACCCAAACTGGCCCAGCACCGCCCATAGATATTCCCTCTCCCTGTCCATCGCCACTGCCACTTCCACTTCCAGCGATCCGGGGACATCATAACCACATTAAGCAGCCTCTTCACATTTGCCGATAATTGTCTCCCTTTCACAAACACTGTTTGGTCCTCACTTAGCGCCCACGTTCAGCAACGATATTGAACGGTACATCTGAGATGGCTGGTGCACAATTCTTTATGAAACTTGACGTCTCTCAGGGTTTCTGGCAACTAAAGCTGGAGGAACAAAATACAAAATACTGCATGTTTAATACGCCATTTCGACGGTACTGCTTTCTGAGATAGCCGTTTGGCATAATTTCAGCATCAGAAATTTTTCACCATGCCATGGAGCACATAATTGAAGGTGTACATGTGAACATGGATGATATCATCATTTGGGGCTCAACCATAGAAGAGCACAATACGAGGTTGCTTGAAGTTCTAACAAGCGTCAGGAGAATTGGGCTGAAGCTCCACAAACGAAAGTGCCAATTTGGAGTAACCGTGGTCACATTCCTAGGTGACAAGCTCTCATTGCATGGCATTGAACCTGACAAGGAGGAAATCCAAGCAATTCTTAGCATACTAAAACCACACGATAAGAAAGCCATCTTAAGAGTAATGCCTACGGTCAATTTTATAGGGAAATTCATTCCAAACCTGTCAGCAAAAACAACACATCTGCATGATCTCCTGCTTAAGACAACGGATTTCACTTGGACTGAGCAACATGAGCAAGAGTGGAAGAAGCTCAAGACTTCACTTACCACGCCAGTTCTCACATTTTTGACCCACCTAAGCAGATTAAAGTGTCAACAGACATGTCCTAAGACACCTCCTCCACAATAATCTTCAATACCGGGACCACGCAAGGCTGCCTACTTCCTACTATACCCCCTTTGCACATTGTGGCAAAATTTGGTTCCAACTCCATCTACAAGTTTGCTGACGATATGACCATTGTGGGCCGGATCTCAAATAAC
Organism: Scyliorhinus canicula; assembly: GCF_902713615.1. NCBI lineage: Eukaryota > Metazoa > Chordata > Chondrichthyes > Carcharhiniformes > Scyliorhinidae > Scyliorhinus > Scyliorhinus canicula. The sequence continues at coordinate 100,021,629 of NC_052161.1, read as the reverse complement.
GACAAGTCAGAATACAGGAAGGAGATAGAGAACCAAGTGGAGTGGTGCAGCGACAGCAATCTATCCCTCAATGCCAGCAAAACTAAAGAGCTGGTTATTGACTTCAGGAAGCAAAGTACTGTACACACCCCTGTCAGTATCAACTTGAGGCTGAGATTGTTAGCAGTTTCAAATTCCTAGGGGTGCACATCTCCAAAAATCTGTCCTGGTCCACCCACCTCGACCCTCCGACCAAGAAAGTACAACAGCGCCTATACTTCCTCAGGAAGCTAAGGAAATTCGGCATGTCCAGATTAACTCTAACCAACTTTTACAGATGCACCATAGAAAGTGTCCTATCTGGCTGCATCACAGCCTGGTATAGCAACTGCTTGGCTCAGGACCACAAGAAACTTCAGAGAATCGGGAACACAGCCCAGTCCATCACACAAACCTGGCTCCCATCCATTGACTCTATCAACACCTCCCACTGCCTGGGGAAAGCGGGTAGCATAATCAAAGACCCCTCCCACACGGCTTGCTCACTCTTCCAACTTCTTCCATCGGGCAGGAGATACAAAAGTCTCAGAACACGCACAAACATACTAAAAACAACTTCTTTCCTACTGTTACCAGACTCCTAAACAACCCTCTTATGAACTGATCTCATTAACACTACACCCCTTTATGCTTCACCCGATGCTGGTGTTTATGTAGTTACATTGTGTACCTTGTGTTGCCCTATTATGTATTTTCTTTTATTTCCTTTTCTTTTCATGTACTTAATGATCTGTTGAGCTGCTCATAGAAAAATACTTTTCACTGTACCTCGGTACACGTGACAATAAACAAAATCCAAGATGGTCTGGGAGCAGTTCTTCTACAACTCGAGCATGACGATTGGAAACCAATCATGTATGCATCACGATCCATGACAACAACAGAGCAGAGGTATGCTCAAATCGAAAAAGAATGTTGGGTTTAGTTGTAGGCTTGGAGAATTTCCATGACTACGTCTATGGAGGCAGCACGGTGGCGCAGTGGGTTAGCCCTGCTGCCTCATGGCGCCGAGGTCCCAGGTTCGATCCCGGCTCTGGGTCACTGTCCGTGTGGAGTTTGCACATTCTCCCCGTGTTTGTGTGGGTTTTGCCCCCACAACCCAAAGATGTGCAGGGTAGGTGGATTGGCCGCGCTAAATTTCCCCTTAATTGGAAAAATGAATTGGGTATTCTAAATGGGTACTCTATGCTCTTCCAACTTTCACAGTTGAGAAAGACCATCGTCCTTTGGTTGACATCATCAAAAAACATCTCAATTAGAAGTCTCTGCGCATTCAGAGGTTGATGATGAAGTTACAACGGTACGACTTCAATCTCTTCTACACGCCAGCCCAATATTTGTTCTTAGCAGATACATTATCGAGAGTGCCGATGCAAAGTATTGGTGGTGAGATTGGAGGGGGGCTTCAGCCTATTTCACACATGAAAGGCAGGTGTAGCATTAACACAAAAGGCGGGATACTCCTTTCCGGGGACTAAGTCGACACGCAGGCGGGAAAACCGTCGCAAACCACTTCGACATCAACAACGCTTGGAAGTGCAGAATTCTTTGCACTTCCAGGGGCTAGGTGGATGCTGGACGAGTTGTCCGGCGGGGATCTGAGAAACCCGCTGAAAGTCTCTTTTAAGTGGCATGGTGGCCATTTAAAAGGATGCGGTGGCACGGTGGTATAGGTGGCAAGCTGGCACAATGGTTAGCACTGCTGCTTGACAGAGCCAGAGACCGGGGTTTGATTCTGACCTCAGTGACTGTTTGGAGTTGTTTGCATTCCGATCTTGTTTGATAATAACCCATAGAGGTTTGCATTCCGAAATCCAGTCCAAGTTTTACAAATGACACTTTTAACCACAACTTCTGCTCCATTTTTAATAGCAAATCTAGTCCAGAATTTTACACCAACCTTTTTAGGTTTCCTTTGCCTTAACTGCTTTCATACAAACTCTGACATCTAGCCGGTGATTTCCATAGTTATTTCAACTCTTGTTCCACGGGCTGTAGTAAAATCTTACAAACCTGAAAGCATCTTTCTGGCACCTCAGCCTCCCCAAACTTCACTTGGGGAGGCGGTAGCATTATGGTATTGTCGCTGGACTCGTAATCTAGAGACCCAGGATAATGATCTGGGGACCCGGGTTTGAATCCCATCATGGCAGGTGATGCAATTTAAACTCAATTACATTTCTGGAATTAAATATCTAATGATGACCATGAAACCATGCCAATTGTCATAAAAATCCATCTGGTTCACTAATGTCGATTAGGGAAGGAAATCTGCCACCCTTACCTGGTCTGGCTTACATGGGACTCCAGACCCACTGAACCCAATGTGGTTAACTCTTAAATGGCCTAGCAAGCCACTCAGTTGTGTTCACCCACTACAAAACAACTGCCAGCATCGAACCAGGCACCGGAAACAACAACGGCAAACCCAGCCCTGTCTACCCTGCAAAGTCCTCCTTACTAACACCTGGGGGCTTGTGCCAACATTGGGAGAGCTATCTCAAAGAAGAGTTAACCAACCGCCTGACATATTCATACTCACAGAATCATGTCTTACATGTCCCAGACACCACCCTCACCATTCTTGGGTATGTCCTGTCTCACAGACCCAGTAGAGGTGGCAGCACAGTGGTATACAATCAGGAGGGAGTTGCCCTGGGAGTCCTCAACATTGACTCTGGACCACATGAAGCCTCATGGCTTCAGGTTAAACATGGGCAAGGCAACCTCTTGCTGATTACCATGGACCAGCCACAGATGAATCAGTACACCTCCATGTTGGACACCATTTGGAGGAAGAGCACTTTGGGTGGCAACGGCGCAGAATATGCTCTAGGTGTGAGATTTAAATGTCCATCACCAAGAGTGGTTTGGTAGTACAACCACAGACGGAGCTGGCTGGGTCCTAAAGGACATAGCTGCTGGACTGGGACTGCAGCAGGTGAGGGAACCAACAAGAGGGAAAAACATACTTGACTTCATCCTCACCAATCTGCTTGCTGCAGATGCATCTGTCCATGATAGCATCAGTAGAAGTGACCACTGCACATTTCTTGTGGACACAAAGTCCTTTCTTCACACTGAGGATACCCTCCTATCACCATGCTAAATGGGATAGATTTCAACCAGATCTAGCAACTCACGACTGGACATCCATGAGGCGCTGTGAGCCATTAGCAGGAGCAGAATTATATACCAGCACAATCTGCAGCCTTATGGCCTGGCATATCCCCCACTCTACCATTACCACCAAGCCAGGGAATCAACCCTGGTTCAATGAAGAGTGCAGGAGTCCATGCCAGGAGCAACATCAGGCATAACGAAAAATGAGGTGCCAACCTGTTGAAGCTACAACACAGGACTACTTGTATGCCAAACAGCATAAGCAGCAAGTAATAGACAGAGCAAACGATTGCAGAATGAATGCATCAGATCTTAGCTCAGTAGTCCTGCCACATCCAGCTGTGAATGGTGGTGGACAATTAAACAACTTACTGGAGGAGGAGGCTCCACAAATATCCCCATCCTCAATGATGGAGGAGCCCAGCACATTTGTGCATCAGGCAAGGCTGAGGCATTTGCAACAATCTTCAGCCAGAAGTGCTGAGTGGATGATCCATCTCGGTCTCCTCCACAGGTCCCCAACATCACAGATCTCGGTCTTCAACCAATATGATTCACTCCACGTATTAAAAGGAAAGGCCTAAGAACTTTGCTCTGGACGAGGATAGCCAGGCTGGGAGATTCACAGGCTTTGTAGATATCTCTGGGTTCCCAAGAGTGCAGGGAGCAATAGATTGTACCCATGTGGCTATATGGCAGCAGCCTTTGTGTTCATCAGCCACAAGAGCTTCTATCCTGTCAAAGTACAGTTGGTATGCGACCATCGAAAGCACATCCACATTTCTGTGTGGTTCCCTGGGAGCTGCCATGATTCCTACATCCTCAGTCACTCCCAGGTGCCTGGAATCTTTGAGGGGCCAAAACATGGATGGCTACTGGGGGGACAACGGCTACCCCACTTAAACATTGACTAATGACTCCGGTGCTTTGCCCTCAGACTCTAGCCGAGGAAAAGTACAACATTGCTCACTCCACCACACGCTCCCTCATAGAGCAGACCATTGGACTGCTGTAGATGTGATTCAGATGTCTGGACCGCTTAGGAAGTTCTCTGCAATATGTACCGGAGATGTTTTGCTGCAGGACTGCAGTTTGCTGTGCCCTTCATAATCCGGCTTTGCAGAGAGTTGAGGCCCTGCCAGAGGGTGAACTGGAGCAGGACAAACCTTATTTGGAATATAAAGCTGAGGAGGTGCAGGAAGCTCTGGGGATGCTGAGAGACAACATGGTGAGTGCCATGCTGTCATGGAAGAGGGGAGATGTGTCCATGATATCCTCATAGTTGGAAGATTCCAAGTGGAGCAAAACTAAGTCCAATCATCAGGAAACATCTCTTCTCGTCCTCCAAGCCATTTCATGATTTCTAATAGTAAGAAGTCTTACAACACCAAGTTAAAGAGCAACAGGTTTGTTTCAAACACTAGCTTTCAGAGCGCAGCTCCTTCCTCAGGTGAATTCACCTGCGGAAGGAGCAGTGCTCTGAAAGCTAGTGTTTGAAACAAACCTGTTGGACTTTAACCTGGTGTTGTAAGACTTCTTACTGTGCTCACCCCAGTCCAACGCTGGCATCTCTACCTCATGTCTTCTGATAGAATAGCCAAACGACTGCTGAGAGGGCAGGTCTTCTTTCAGGCTTGGGCCTTAAGAGACCATGACTCATTAGGATGAGATCTCAGCTGTGGTCAATGGTGTCTGGGTAATGTGCCCACCCTGTCAACGTGAAGTCCAGCAAAGCAGAACAACAATGTGAGTCGAGGCTAGATGCTTCCTGTACCATGCAAGGATATTAACACTGCCGCAAATGACATGCGGACCAGCAGAGGGCTCTCACCCTAAAGTACATCTCTTGGTTTCGGACACTTTCAGTTAGGAAATCCAGATGTGCAGAGTCACATATCTGGTGAGCCCCCTCTCAGCCATTGCTATCCCTTGAGGACTAATGATTGAGAACTCACCCATCATACACTCCAAATAAAGAATTACACACATCTCCGTGACAACACACAATGAGTGGGCACCAAGTGGCAATAACGTTGGCAGCCCATGAATATTAATCTTAAAAGGGGACACCCTGAGTGTGAGAAAGTCTTAAATACGGAATAAGAGGATTGCAAAGATCCAAACCAAAATGCTTTCATCTGATCATTACATTCACATACACGTGGGATGGTTTTCAAAAAGTGCAATATATTGACAGAGATAGAGCACCCGTGAGCCTGACATTAAAATTTAAAAACTTTCCTTTTTTTAATATGAATTTAGCATATCCATTACATTTTTGACAATTAAGGGGCAATTTAGCTTGGCCAATCCACCTACCCTGCACATCTTTGGGTTGTGGGGGCGAAACCCACGCAAACACGGGGAGAATGTGTAAACTCCACACGGACTGTGACCCAGGGCCGGGATTGAACCTGGGATCTCGGCACCGTGAGGCAACATTGCTAACCACTATGCCACCGTGTTGCCCTTAACACTATCCTGATCTTGCCACTAGGCCTTAGTGCAGCCCCGACATCTGTAGCAGGGGGAGAGGCATCCCACTGACTGCTACATATTGATGCCTGTGATAATCTTGGTGGATGTCCTCTAGTGGCCAGAGTCCTGGAGGGGCCTTGCCTCACAAGGGTCGCCTGCTCAGGACCAGAAACACCCTCAGTGGCTTGAGCTGCTGGAGTTGATGTGGTTAGAGGCAGAGGGGACTCTTAACGGCTACACACCCTTGGAATCTCCTGAATAGAGGTTGTCCAGCTAGTGCGCAAACTCCCTGTGGGTGCCAGAGGACCAGGCACCCATGGTTCCCTGTCCCCATGTGACCTAAATCCTGATGGAGCCCACTGAGTGTGTGACCATGGAGTGCATGTAAGAGCACAAATACGTAGGAACTCCTGCTGGGTCAAAGTCTCCATGGCGGTTGCCAATCTTCCCATGGTGGCATCAAGGCGCTCGCATGTCAGAGCCACAACATCAGACAGAATGATGAGGGACCCCTCCATCATGTGCTCTACTCTGACGAGTGACTGTTGAAGCTCTACCTCCCATTGTATCTCCACGAGTGAGCTGACAGCCGTTTCCAGAGGCTCATTATCTGTCGGACTGAGGAAGTAGCTCGCCTCCTGCAGCCCTCCGAGCGTCGGCGACCTGGGATGTCCCTGTATCTGCCTGCGAGGTGTTCTCCAGAAAATCAGACTGATTCTAAACTTGAGCTACACTCCACCGAGGAGTGTGTCTCTGCGTTGGTGAGCGTGCAGGTGGGTGCAATGACCGTTCTTCCTAAACCCCCTCAACCTCAAACTTGTTTTTGGGGCTCGGAGAGCTGCAGGACTGGCTAGCTGGCTGCAGTCTGCTGGTACCAAAAATACACAAAAGGATGGTTTTGGTGGATGAGCGGAAACTGCTTCAGAGTTCAGAGCACTCAGAGAGAATTTCAGGATCAGGTGAAGTGATGGGACTGAGATCTATACAAGGTTGTTGTGGGAGGTCGAGCACTGCATCTCCATCGGAATGAACCCAGTCCTCACCGGTGAGCTCTGCTGCAGCCTCCTCAAACTTTGTGAGGGTGATGGTCTCTGCCATTCCTTCCCCGGTCTGACCTCGCTCTCACTTGTTTTATGCAATCGTGGCCTGTATGGAGACAACATGTGATCAGAGGGGATGGGTGAAATGCACCTCTGCTGTGTTTGGTGAGCCCTCCCCAGAAGGGACAGAGATTGGAGAGTAGCAATGTGAGCACACAATGTCTTGCTGGGAATTTAATAGTGTAGGGAGCTGAGAGAGAGGACTTACCCTGGAGGAGCAGATGGGTGGCAACTGTGCTGACCTCCTGGGCAATGGCCTCCCAGGCCGGGGAGGGATGGCAGAGATCATCACTCTGGTGTGCTTCTTTGAGCTTTTCCTGGGGTACAGTACAAGCCAGTGGACCCGGTCTCCCCGAATAAGGGCCCTGGTGGTGTAAGCTGGTGCTGCCATCTTCGTGAGGGTATGCGGCTTTTGGTGCTTGGTCCTGGAGATTTTGGAGGGTCTGGTGAAGACAGATGGGCTAGAGAGAGTGACATGAGCGTGCTGGACTGCTGTTTAAATATTGCGCTGGGACCTTCAAACCGATGATAATGGGTGGATGAATCATCTGCCAAACCGCCAGGTTCTTCAGAGGGGAACTCGCCTGTGCATAATTAATGAGGTTCCTGGGACTTCCGGTGACAACGAGCGGGAGGCAGCCGCACATTGGAGGGCTCCCATTCGGGAACGGCATTGTCGGGGTTTAACACCTGGTCCTAGGGGTAGCGAAGGCAGTAAAAGTCGGGAGAAAGCACAGTAAAGGGAAATGTCGAGGATCAGTAAAAAACCGGCCGTGAAAAAAGCAGCTGAAAGTCCGTCGGGGAGTGGAAAGGTCACCGGGGGGTCGGCAAGGAAAATGGAGGCTGGAGCACCAGGGGAGGCCGCATTGCTTACGGCTGAAGAAATAACTAAGGTGATGGCCGTGGAATTCGAAAGGCAGTTCACAAAACACATGGAGGCAGTGAGGAAGGAGATGGGGGCGGTTTTGAAGGTGCTGGTGGAGGAGGCGATTACCCCGGTGATGACGGCGGTGGCGAGAGCAGTGGCGGAGGTGCGGGAGCAAGGTGAGGCGCTGAAGGAAGTGGAAGAGACATTATTGTAGCACGGTGATCAACTTACCTTGATGGGGAAGGAGATGCAGAAGGTGATAGTGATCAACAAGGCAAAATGGAAGACCTGGAAAACAGATCCAGGCGACAGAACTTGAGGATTGTGGGTCTGCCCGAAGGAGTGGAAGGCCCGAGGCCAACTGAGTATTTTGCCACGATGTTGGCGAAATGATTGGGGGAGGGGGAGGATCCCTCCCAATATGGACTGGATCGGGCTCATCGGTCGTGGAGGCCTGTACCAAAGGTGAGTGAGCCACCAAGGGTAGTGACTCTGTGCTTCCATAGGTACAGTGTGAAGGAGAAGGTCCTGTGCTGGGCTAAGCAGAAGCGGGTGGTGCAATGGGCTGGAGCTGGTATACGTGTATACCAGGACTTTACGGTGGAGCTGGCGAGAGGCGGGCTGCTTTCAATCGGGTGAAGAGGGCACTGTACATTAGCAAGGTGCAGTGCGGCATTGTATATCCAGAGAAGTTGAGGGTGACCTACAAGTTCAAGGACTTTTATTTTGGGACGGCGGAATCAGCGGAGGAGTTTGCGAAGGCAGAAGGACTTTAGCAGAATTGAGAAATGGTCATGTACCGATGTGGCCTCATGACTGTATTTTTTCTTTTTTGTTTCACTGTGTGCTGGTGTATGGGATATGATGTACCATCAATTCGACTCAAGACACATTTAGGATCCGAACTGTGGCTTTAATCAGCTAGTTGTTAGCCCGGTGGTCGACTACAGAGAATGACTGACCGCTGGGAACTCTGGGTGCTTATACCCCGCCTCAGAGGCGGGGCCTACTTGCCTCTCGACCAATTGGAGAGCAGTCACATGACTGGTCTCAACCAATCGGACGAGAGGCACATGACCAGCCAATGGGAAACCAGTGCTCTGCACCAATGGCAGTGCTCATATCCATACCACCACATTCACCCCTTGTGGAGTAAGTGGGAGAGAGGGGGGGTGGTCTGAGGACTGGTGGTATGAGCAGCGAAAATCGATAGGGGTGAGCTGCCCACTGGCTCGTGGCAAAACAATACTACTACTACTACTAATAACAACAGAATAACACAAAAATGTCCAAAAAAAGTGGCAAAACAATACTACTACTACTAATAACAACAGAATAACACAAAATGTGCCTCGATGACCCCTTCCTTCAGCAACCTATGGACCTCGGACCCGATGAAGGTCCGGTCCTGGGCACTGTGTCGTCTGCTCCGCGTGGCGACAGGTTTACAATCTGGGGTGAGATTAGCAAACAAGGAAGGGGGGTCCACTTTGAGGGATGCGAGGCTGCAAACAGTAAGAGGAGGAATAGGGCCGCCGAATTGAAAGGTCAAGCTCTGCAGGTTGCACTGGAAGTCCAGGCCCAAGAGTGCCGGAGCGCATAGGCGGGGGAGAACGAGGAGGTTGAAATTTTTGAAAACCCTCCCCTGGACTGTGAGGTCCGCTATGCAGCACCCGGTGATTTGGACGGAATGCAAACCTGAGGTCAATTCAATTTTATGTTTAACTGGGTGGATGGGGAGCGCGCAGCGTCTTACCGTGTCGGGGTGGACGAAACTTTCCGTGCTCCCGGAGTCCAGCAGGCACCTTGTTTTGTGTCCGTTGAGCTGCACCGTCGTAGTCTTGGCGAGTGAGCGCGGTTGCGACTGGTCGAGTTTGATGGAAGCCAGTCGTGGTGAGAGTTCCAGATCCTCTTCAGTGGCCGAGTAGTCGCTTGCAGGGCCTTCCGAGTTGATCCAAGATGGCGGCGCCCAGGACCCGCAAGTGGAGCCGGGGCCCCAAGATGGCGGCGCCCATTGCCCGCACATGGCGTCCGGGGCCCAAGATGGCGGCGCCCATGAGAGCCTCAGGGCGGCTGGGGGCAGTGTCAGCAGCGTCCGCGAGCCGGTCGGGGCAGCTGGGGGCGCAGGTCGGGAGGACCGTGGGGCCGTTGCGGAGCCGGGAGGCGGGCCGGAGAGGTTGGTGCGTGGGGCCCTGGAGGGGGCCCTGGGGGAGCTCGGGGGGGGGGGGGGGGGGGGGGGGGGGGCAATCCGCGGTCGCTGCACAGGACAGCAGCGACCGACTTGGTCTGGCAGACCACCGTGTAGTGGCCCTTCTTCCCGCAGCTCTTCCACAGAGCGGAGCGGGCCAGACAGCGCGGGCGGGGGTGCTTTGAGAGGCCACAGAAATAGCAACGGGGTCCCGATAGTTTATCGGAGCGACCCGCAGCGCAGGCTTGGAGGGGGGGTCGGGGTCCATGGAGGATGGGGGTGGCGCGTGCCATGAAGTCCAGGGGGTTGCTGCGCGGCCGGGGGCGTACGCGCGGGCGTTCAGGTCAGCAACCTCCAGGGAGGTTACAAGAGTCCGTGCCTCAGCTAGGCTGAGGGTGTTCTTCTCTAGCAATCGTTGGCGGATAGAAGGAGACTGCATGCCAGCAACGTAAGCGTCTCTGATTAGAAGTTCCATGTGCTCCGTCGCCGAAACGTGGAGACATGCGCACGTTCTCCCTAGAGCTGCGAGGGCCTGGTAAAACTCGTCGAGGGACTCACCAGGGAACTGTTGTCTGGTCGTCAGGAGATGCCGTGCGTAAACTTCGTTGACCAGCCGGAGAAAGTGTCCTTTGAGAATCTCCATGGCCGCATCAAAATCGCCTTTGTCTTTGATCATTGCGTAGACCGATGTGCCCATGCATGAGTGGAGGATGTGGAGTTTCTGCTCCTTGGTGGGCTTGCCGGCTGCATCGTCAGGTAGCTATTAAAACACGCCTGCCAGTGTTTAAAAATTGCAGACGCATTTGCAGCATGTGGGCTGATGCGGAGGCAGTCAAGCTTGATGCGAAGCTCCATTCCAAAATTCTAGCTGATTGAATTGATGTACCATCAATTCGACTCAAGACACATTTAGGATTCAAACTGTGGCTTTAATCAGCTAGTTGTTAGCCCGGATGTCGACTACAGAGACTGACCAACCGCTGGGAACTCTGGGTACTTATACCCCGCCTCAGAGGCGGGGCCTACTTGCCTCTCGACCAATGGGAGAGCAGTCACATGACTGTTCCAACCAATCGGACGAGAGGCACATGACCAGCCAGAGCCAATGGGAAACCAGTGCCCTGCACCAATGGCAGTGCTCATATCCATACCACCACAGGCTAAAGGAGCCAATGTTGTATATATTTGGACAAGGGAAGAGATGGGACTTTCACTTGCAATGATGGTTCTTTGGGGTGTGGTGTGTTTGCGGGGTTTGTCTGCTAAAAGGGGATTTCTGGGTTTTCCGGCGGCCGGGAAGGGGGAAAGAGACCCGGGCGGGGGCCTCCATGCTGGCCGGTTTAAGCCGGCCTGTGAATGGGAGTGAGGTGGGGGGAGGGGCTGCGGCCATCGGAGCCTGGTAGAACAGGGTCCGAGTGGTCTAGCCGGAGTGGAAATTTGGGGGGAAGGAACCGAGGTTGGGGGAAGGAGTTTTACAAGAGGAAGTGGGTGGGAGGAATTGGGGAGGTGAGGAGTTGGGGAGGTGAGGAGTTGGGGAGGGGGGGGGGGTTTACAACTCTTGGGTGTCATTTACGGTACTCTTTCGGAGGTTGGATGCCATTGAGTGTCGGGGCCGGGGGGGGGGGGGGAGGGGGGGTGGACTCCATAGATTAATGGTGACCATGGGAGATTCCGGACTCCTTTGTCTTTTTCTCGTTTGCTTTTTTCCCACCGTGGGAGAGTTTGTTTTATTGGATGCATATATTGACAGGTGGGCCGTTGTTTGGGGTGGTGGGAGGATGGGATCGTTGTTGTTGTTAAGGGGATTGACTTTGTATTTGTTACCGTTTACTGTTTGTGGGTGGGGTGTGAATTTTGAAGGAAAATGTGAAAAATAGAGAATAAAAACATTTAAAAACAAATGAGGTTCCTAGCGCAGAATCTGCAACGGGGTTCCGCTGGAGGAGCCCGCCACCATACTTAGACTCACAAATGGGAGAAATCTGCACTTTGTATTTCAGACAAAGCCACGGGCAAGCTGTTTTAGCTCAGTACAAACATACTTAGACGTAGAATTTAGCTCCATCTATTCTTCCGACTATTGTACCTGTGACATTTTTGTTCATTTTTAAGTCCAGTTATTGGTGTTTAAACCAGCAATTAACTGGTTTGATAAGGCATCACGAAAGCAGTGACATAAGGAATTCAGTTATTCATTTTCTAATTTAGCAGCAGATTGACTCAGTAACAAGCACAATGCGGGAACTCTGTGCTCCAAGCCTTCCAGTAATTGAGGCAGATAGCAATTAGGCAATTTTTTTTTTAAAGGTTGCTTTTGGGCAGTGAGTCCAGAGTTTAGTTAATTAATCAGATTGAGTAGCCATTAGGAGCCAGGATTGGTTCACAGTCTGTACAAGTCAGCTGAACAAAATCCAAAAGGCATGTGTTGGGTGAGCAAAACCTGAACGCGTTTGTTAAATTTAGAAGGTAAGAAGTCTTACCACACCAGGTTAAAGTCCAACATGTTTGTTTCAAACACTGGCTTTCGGAGCACTGCTTCCAAACAAACATGTTGAACTTTAACCTGGTGTAAGACTTCTTACTGTGCTCACCCCAGTCCAACACCGGCATCTCCACATCAAATTTAGAAGGGCCATTGAGGGCTGCTGGGTGAATCAATTTATGTCAATGGTTTCCAAGTCCTCTGTCACACAAAAGATCCAATATTGTTACCGTGACAATGGTCTCATGCAAAGCCAATGGTTAGATAGTTTTAATTTGTAGCAGCTGCTGCCATCACTCTTGTGACTTGGGCACTTCATTTGTGTTTAAATGGCTATTGCAAAAAGTTAAACTATATCTGGCGCCTGTAAAAAGTGCATTCAAATCTACGTTAAAAAAATAAATTTAGATTACCCAATTCTCTTTTTTTCCAATTGAGGGGCAATCCACCTACACTGCACATCTTTGGATTGTGGGGGTGAGACTCACACAGACAAACGGGAATGTGCAAACTCCACACGGGCAGGGATCGAACCCGGATCCTCGGCGCCGTGAAGTAGCAGTGCTAACCACTGCGCCACTGTGCCACCAATATTCAAATCTACATTGTACATCTAAGACCCCTGTAACTATTGCAGGGTAACTTTTTGCTTCCCTTCCAAAGCAATTTAGCATGGCCAATCCACGTAACCTGCACATCTTTGGACTGTGTGAGGAAACAGGAGCACCCGGAGGAAACCCACACAGACACGGGGAGAAAGTGCAAACTCCACACAGTAAGCTACCCTGGACTGGAATTGAATCCGGGTCCCTGGTACTGTGAGGAAGGAGTGCTAACCACTCTGTCACCATGCCGCCCCGTATTGAATAGGAAAACACAGACGTGCACAGAAAAAAGACTGGTATACCTGTAAAATGAGAGTGATGTAGGAGAGAGCTGGTTTTCCTGCACAGTACAGAATCCCATCTGCAGAGATTTTATTTATGTGTTCCACACTGGTAACGCCGAAACCACCACTGGGCTCAAGGAGTACCTGGGAGAAACTCCGATGGTTCGGATTTACTACCCACCCCAAGCTACGTTTGAGAAAGTGGCGGTGGGTTGACTTTTTGAAACACTGCAGCTTGTGTGGTGTTGATGTACCTGCAGTGCTGTTAAGGTAGTGAGTTTCAGGGTTTTCAACCAGTTTGTTTTCGACGCACAGTGCTCCATATCAGGCGAGCTCAGTCGTTGCATTTGCTCCTGGATACGCACATTGCCTACATGTTTGAGACACCTGCTTTACTACAAGAAAAACTAGCCAGTCACAGGCACAGGTAAATATAACAGAGCACAGGGATACAGATCCATGCAGAGATCCATTGCAAGGCCTGCATTAAATTCATTCTAGTCTGAACTGTAGGATAGTGGTCCTGGGGACAAGTCTTCCTCCACTAGTTTCTCCCAACCCATGGAAAAGAGATGTGGTCTCTTCTTCATGACTCCCCACAGTGGCTCATTTTGAGTTGAAGATTTCGTGTTGTGGGAATTTGAACCTGCATCTTATCATTCCATGGTGTTGTCATGTGCTTAACATAAGATAATCTGGAATATAGAAACTGGACAATCTCTGCACTGTATCTGAATTCTTCAAGGTGTTTGCCAAAGGACTTGTTTTTTAAGGCATAATGACCTCCAGTTTTTTTTTCTGTGCAGCTTATGCAGTTGCTTCTCCAGTTCTCTAGTGTGGAGCGATGACAGTGGAGATCTGGCTGACACCTTCTTACGCCGTGCGGGAGCGAGAGCTCAGAGGAGTGGAGCAGAGTTTCAAAGAAGTCAGACATCTGTGGATTCAGGCCTGCAGAGGCTCACACCTCAGCACAATATTGAGAGAGTGCCGTACTGTCGGAGGCGCCACCTTTCAGATGAGATATTAAACTCAGGCTCTGTCTGCCCTCCTGGGTAAGCAGCAAGAATGTCATAATGCAATTCCAAAGATGTACAGGTGAGTTCTCCCTGATTGTGCATCCTTGATCGTCAGCACGCTTTCTACGTTACAATAGCGAAAACTCTTCAAAAATTGTCTTTAAAGTGGGCTATTCTTTCTTTCTGCACTGGTATTCAAGAAAAAAACAATTTAAACCCATTTGTTTAAGTTAAGACTTTATTTTGCTCTGTCCGCACATTTTAACAATGAATCAACAATAATAATCTTTATTGTCACAAGTAGGCTTACATTAACACTGCAATGAAGTTACTGTGAAAAATGCCTAGTCGCCACATTCCGGCGCCTGTTCATGTGCACAGAAGGAGAATTCAGGAGGGGCTGGTTTAGAACACTGGGCTAAATAGCTGGCTTGCAATGCAGAACAATGCCAGTAGTGCAGTTTCAATTCCCATACCGGCCTCACTGAACAGGTGCAAGAATGTGGCGACTAGGGGCTTTTCACAGCAACTTCATTGAAGCCTACTTGTGCCAATAAGCAATTATTGTTAAATTGTCTAACAGCAGGCAGCACAGTGGCACAGTGGGTTAGCCCTGCAGCCTCATGGCACCGAGGTCCCAGGTTCAATCCTGGCTCTGGGTCACTGTCCGTGTGGAGTTTGCACATTCACTCCTTGTTTGCATGGGTTTCGCCCCCACAATCTAAAAACAAAATCTGCAGGCTAAGTGGATTGGCCATGCTAAATTGCTCCTTAATTGGAAAAAATGAATTGGGCACTCTAAATTTTGGGAGGAAACCAGAGCACCCGGAGGAAACCCACACAGGCACGAGGAGAAAGTGCAGACTCCACACAGACAGTGACCCAAGCCAGGAATCGAACCTGGGACCCTGGAGCTGTGAAGCAACTGTGCTACTCGCTGTGCTACCTTGCTGCCCATCAGATGAAATCAAGGGTAACTGTGTGTAGAAATCATTGATGTGTTATTTATAAAGCTCAGAATTTCAATCTCCCAAGCTCTCAGAATCTCTCATTCAAGGCTGCCAGTTCACCAGGTGAACTGAAGTTAAATACAACTGCATCCTGGAATTTAAATCCCAAAATCTGCGTGGTGACAGCCTGAACATTTAGCACAGTTCTTCCAACTGTGTCTACAGCCTGTGTAATAGAGGGTTCCACAACCATGTGTCAAAGGCAGAATGCACTGCAAACAACCAGTCCACCATATGCTGTTAGTCATGCGAGAGACGGCAGCACAGGGAGGTTTCTGAGAATTCACAGATGCTTGTGGTTCTGTGTTCAAATAGTTCAGTGGGTTGCATGAGGAGATGCCCTCCAGTAGCAGAATGTGTGGAATAGCATAGGAGCTGCCAGCTGAAGGGTGTTGGGTGTTCCTGTGCTATCCAGCCAGCGTTTTGCTTTTGTATTGAAGGAGTCAAATGACCGATAGTATGCCTCCAGCTGAAAGCAATCCCAACTATCTCACTTGGCTCCTCTCAGAATCACACAGCAGTTCAGAACGTTTCAAGGGCAAAGAATTTCTACATTACATCAGTGACCAAATTTCATTAGTTGCAAAACACTTTGGGATGTCTGGAGATTGTGCAAGGCATTATAGAGATGCAAGTCTTTCATTCTTTAACAGGAAGGAAGCTATTCAGTCCATGGCAGTCGTCCTGGAGCTTTGAGATAGCCAATTAATGCTGCACTCTGTCCCGGTAATAATGGTTGCTAATTATACTGTTCGGATACACAGCTGAAGGGCATTGCTTAATTAAGTATGTTGACCACATATAAATAGGCTACCCCCCAATGATGGCTACATTCGCGGCTGGCTGTCCTTGGAGGGGGAAATACTGGGTCTACAGGCACACTTCAGGACTTCCATTTTTAAAAAATAAATTTAGAGTACCCAATTAATTTTTTCCAATTAAGGGGCAATTGAGCGTGGCCAATCCACCTACTATGCATATCTTTGGGTTAAGGGGGCGAAACCCATATTAGTTACGTTTCCTTTTTTAAAATAAATTTAGAGTACCCAATTATTTTTTTCCAATCAAGAGGCAATTTAGTATAGCCAATCCACCTACTCTGCATATCTTTGGGTTGTGGGTGCGAAACCCACGCACATACGGTGAGAATGTGCAAACTCCACACGGACAGTGACCCGGGGCCGGGATCGAACCTGGGTCCTCAGTGCCTTTTCCATTGGACGCTTTGTTTTAGTTACTGTGCTGCACCAAGGGCTGCATTCCCCCCTCATTTTTGTTTAATTTATCAATCTTTTGTTTTATTAAACAGAACATAAATAGGGGTCAGCCAGGACACTGTGGGGGGGGGGGTGGATAGTGTATACAGGAGGTGGAGGGAAGTGGGGCTGGTCAAGGTGAGGGAACTGTGTTTGGAGGAAGGGTTCGCCAGTGTGAAGGAGCTATGGGAGAGGGTAGAGATGTCGTGGGCGAGTGAGTTCAGGTATCTGCAGGTTAGGGACTTTGCGCGAAAGGTCTGGAGGGTTGCTGGGATACACTCTGCTGGAGCAACTGCTGCTCCCAGATGTGGAAGGGGAGGGAAGAATTGAGGATATTTACAAGTGGCTAGGGGAGCAGGGAGACGAGTGGGTGGTGAAGGAGAAATGGGAAGCGGATTTGGGAGGGGAGATCAATTGGGGAGCATGGAGTGAGGCACTGCGTAGGGTAAACAAGATCTCCTCATGTACAAGGATGAGCCTGGGACAGTTTAAGGTGGTGCACAGTGTGTGTGTGTGTGGGGGGGGGGGAGGGGGGGGGGGGGGTGAAAAAGGGGCAAAATCTGTACAGACTGTATAATTGATTGTTGGGAAGCATGTTTCCCAGGGTGTTTGTTCGTTGTAACCTGTTTTGATACATGTTTGTAATAAAATACATTTAAAAAAAACTCTTCCAGCAAAGCTGTGTCTTGGTTTTGACTTCACAAACCAGCTTGGATTCCTAAGCCCTGTAACTTTCTTTTCTGTCAAATATTCGTATCACGAACCACTATGGTCCTCGATAATTAACCCTACCATTTGTCCTTAACACTGGTACCTGTTGACTTTTCTGCTGCTAGTAGATTCATAGAGATTCGAGCTGTGCTGAATGGTCCACAGTTTCTGGTGGAGAGTGACTACTTTCTCCTTGCTCCTTGAAGGTTACAGATAAAACAGAGCTCATGTGCTGCAATTCCAAATGTTGAAGTGGTATCATGCACATTGGTGCCCTCCCAAACCCATCCCGCTGCAGTTTGTAGGGTAGGTGTGAGACTGTTATATGTTGTTAGTAGACATATGGGCAACACGGTAGCCTTGTGGATAGCACAATTGCTTCACAGCTCCAGGGTCCCAGGTTCGATTCCGGCTTGGGTCACTGTCTGTGTTGAGTCTGCACATCCTCCCCGTGTGTGCGTGGGTTTCCGCCGGGTCCTCCGGTTTCTTCCCACAGTCCAAAGATGTGCAGGGTAGGTGGATTGGCCATGATAAATTGCCCTTAGTGTCCAAAATTGCCCTTAGTGTTGGGTGGGGTTACTGGGTTATGGGGATAAGGTGGAGGTGTTGACCTTGGGTAGGGTGCTCTTTCCAAGAGCCGGTGCAGACTCGATGGGCCGAATGGCCTCCTTCTGCACTGTAAATTCTATGAAATACCTCTACCATCTGCCAGCCTTATGAGCAACAGAGCCCAGCGCCTGCCCATCATAGGATAGGTAGGCGGATGGGGGGCCCTTATTCCCCCCTCCCCCAAAACCTGGATTCAACCAGCTCCTGACAATTATATAAGAAAACTGATCTAATGTAAACAAGAAGAAAATGACTGACAATTGTTTATTGGTTCACTGTCTTCTGCAATGGTACATGGATGACTGGCTTCACCCCCTTGTCTTCACTGGTCTTGTGAGAGGAAATCAATGTTACTCAGTCAACGAAGAATTCCCTGAATTGGTGAGGGCCTGGCCGTCACTGGGTCCCTTCTAATTTCCCATCAGAATGATGGCAGAAATCCAAGAGACAACTTGAGAAAATTCAGAGCCACTATGATTAGTAAGCAAAGCAACCATTTGCATTCTGTACTGTATTGTACACAGATATTCTTATCCACCCTCTCTGTTTATTGGCACATTGTTGCAACACATTGGATCAAATTTTACAAAGGCAGGGCTTTTAACAGTGCCTGCTGTTAGCTAGATTTACCCATGCATGTTTAGTTCTTTAATTCTTAGTTTGGGATTGGCAATTGCTCAAAGTGCAAGCCGATAATATGACCATGAAGTGGACAGGGCATCTTGTACAGGGCGTTATGAGCGTAGAACTTTAAAAGATGATAATGTTTTAAAATATCCTTTTAACTTCAAAGTGTGAAATAAGTGTCCACAATAAGGGGATAGTGATCATGTTAAACTCTATCTGGAGACAAGTCCATGGGATCTGTAACTGAAACCTATTGAAAATCAAGTGACAAGTTTTACACTTTCTTCTGGACATGGACCCAGAGACACGCATAAAGCAAACTTCACTGTGCAGAGCAAGCATTTGCTGCTATTGTGAAAAGTGAAGGGGAAGACTTTTTTGTGTTAGACACCATTGGTGGCCTGGAAGGTGTTGAAGGTGGCAGTGAGGGACGAGATCATTTCATTCAAGGTGAAGGTGGATAAGGAGGCACGGGAGGAGCGGCAGCAGTTGGTAGAGGAGGTAGATGGGAGATATGCGGAGGATCCAGAACTGGGACGTTTGGTGAGGAGGAAGGAGTTACAGGCGAAGTTTGATCGTCTATCCATCGGGAGGGCGGTTTGGCAGCTGAGGCGAGTGAGGGGGGTCATTTATGAGTATAGAGAGAAGGCCAGTCGATTGCCGGTGGGCCAGCCCCATTGGCAGGCGGCAGTAAAGGAGATTGTTCAGATTGGACGGGCTGGTAATGGCACCGGAGCAGGTGAATAAGGCATTTGAAGACTTCTAGAGGGACTTGTATAAGTCGGGAGCCACCAGAGGATCCGATGGATGTGAGGGAATTCCTTGAGAGACTGGAGTGTCTGGAGGTGGGGGAGGAGGAGAGGCCGGGACTGGAGGAATCAATGAGGGTGGAAAAAGCGCAGGCAGTGATAGGGAAGATGAAGTCGGAAAGGCATCTGGGCCAGATGGGTTCCCAGTGGAATTTTATCAAAGCTTTAACGATAAGTTGGCACCGCTGATGGTAGAAATGTTTGAGGATGCGATGGTTAGGGGAATATTGCCGGAGACTATGGGGCAGGCATCCATCTGACTATTACTTAAAAAGGAAAAGGATCTGGTGAAGTGTGAATCGTACAGGCCCGTTTCTCTACTGAATGTAGATTGGATTGGATTGGATTTGTTTATTGTCACGTGTACCGAGGTACAGTGAAAAGTATTTTTCTGCAAGCAGCTCAACAGATCATTCAGTACATTGGAAGAAAGGGAATTGAACAGAATTCAAGAAAGTACATGAGAATACATAATAGGGCTACACAATATATACAATGTAACTACATGAGCATTGGCATCGGATGAAGCAGACAGGGTGTAGTATTAATGAGGACAGTCCATAAAAGGGTCGTTTAGGAGTCTGGTGACAGTGGGGAAGAAGCTGTTTTTGAGTCTGTTCGTCCGTGTTCTCAGACTTCTGAATCTCCTGCCCGATGGAAGAAGTTGGAAAAGTGAGTAAGCCGGGTGGGAGGGATCCTTGATTATGCTGCCTGCTTTCCCCCGGCAGCGGGAGGTGTAGATGGAATCGATGGATGGGAGGCAGGTTCGTGTGATGGACTGGGCGGTATTCACGACTCTCTGAAGTTCCTTGCGGTCCTGGGCCGAGCAGTTGCCATACCAGGCTGTGATGCAGCCCGAGAGGATGCTCTCTATAGTGCATCTGTAAAAGTTGGTAAGGGTTAATGTGGACATGCCAAATTTCCTTAGTTTCCTGAGGAAGTAAAGGCGCTGTTGTGCTTTCTTGGTGATAGCGTCGACATGAGTGGACCAGGATAGATTTTTGGTGATGTGCACCCCTAGGAATTTGAAGCTGCTCACCATCTCTACCTCAGCTCCGTTGATGCTGACAGGGGTGTGTACAGTACTATGCTTCCTGAAGTCGATGACCAGCTCTTTAGTTTTGCTGGCATTAAGGGAGAGATTGTTGTCATTGCACCACTCCACTAGGTTCTCTATCTCCCTCCTGTATTCAGACTCGTCGTTGTTCGAGATCCGGCCCACTATGGTCGTATCGTCAGCAAACTTGTAGATGGAGTTGGAACCAAGTTTTGCCATGCAGTCGTGTGTGTACAGGGAGTAGAGTAGGGGCTAAGTACGCAGCCTTGCGGGGCACCGGTGTTGAGGACTATTGTGGAGGAGGTGTTGGTGTTCATTCTTACTGACTGTGGTCTGTTGGTCAGAAAGTCAAGGATCCAGTTGCAGAGTGGAGAGCCAAGTCCTAAGTTTTGGAGCTTTGATATGAGCTTGGCTGGGATTATGGTGTTGAAGGCGGAGCTGTAGTCAATAAATAGCAGTCTGATGTAGGAGTCCTTGTTTTCGAGATGCTCTAGGGATGAGTGTAAGGCCAGGGAAATGGCATCTGATGTGGACCGGTTGCGACGGTATGCGAATTGAAGTGGGTCAAGGCATTCCGGGAGTATGGAGGTGATGCGCTTCATGATCAGCCTCTCAAAGCACTTCATTACAACTGACGTCAGGGCCACCGGGCGGTAGTCATTGAGGCACGTTGCCTGGTTCTTCTTTGGTACCGGTATGATGGTGGTCTTCTTGAAGCAGGTGGGGACCTCGGAGTGGAGTAGGGATAGGTTAAAGATGTCTGTGAAAACCTCTGCCAGCTGGTCCGCGCAGGTTCTGAGTGCACGACCAGGGATCCCGTCCGGGCCCATCGCCTTCCGTGGGTTCACTTTCAGGAAGGCCGATCTGACTTCGGAAACTGTGATGGTGGGTATGGGTGAATTATGGGTTGCTGGGGCACTCGATAGCGGGTTGTTGGTTACCTGCTCAAACCGAGCATAGAATGCGTTAAGTTCATCGGGGAGGGGTGCACTGCTGCCAGAGATACTGCTCGGCTTCGCTTTGTAGCCCGTTGTGTTGCTTAGTCCTTGCCACAACCGCCGAGAGTCTGTCTGTGACTCTAGCTTAGTTTGATATTCTCTCTTGGCATCTCGGATGGCTTTGCGGAGGTCGTACCTGGATTTCTTGTATAGGACAGGGTCGTCTGCCTTGAACGCTTCAGCTCTGTCCTTCAGTAGGGAGTCAATCTCGCGGTTGAGCCATGGTTTCCGGTTGGGGAACGTACGTACTGCTTTCTTTGGCACGCAGTCGTCCACACATTTGCTGATGAAGTCTGTGACGGTGGTGACATACTCATTTAAGTTAGTCGCTGAGTTCTTAAATATGGACCAGTCCACTGTCTCCAAGCAGTCACGTAAGAGCTCTTCTGTCTCCTCAGACCAGCACTGCACAACCTTCTTAGCTGGATTCTCCCGCTTGAGTTTCTGCTTGTAAGCCGGGAGAAGGAGCACAGTCTTATGGTCTGATTTCCCATGCTAAGATATTGGCGAAGGTGCTGGAGCTGAGGTTGGAGGAGTGCCTCCTGAAGGTGGTGGGGGTGTGTCAGATGGGGGAGTGTCAGACGGGGTTCGTTAAGGACAGGCAGCTGGTGTCGAATGTGCGGCAGCTGCTGAATGTGGTGCTTTCTCCGGGAGGAGGAAGGAAGCTGGAGGTGGCTGTGGCTTTAGATGTGGAGTAGCCGCTTGACAGCGTGGAATGGAGTTATTTGTCTGCCGAGTTGGAGGAATTTGGGATTGGGCCTAAGTTTCTGGCATGGGTGAAATTGTTGTACAAGGATCCAACAGCGTGTGTACAAATAAACAATATGAACTCAGGGTACTTTCCACTTTTTCGCGGCATGTCCCCCTTTCTGTTCATGCTGGTGATTGAGCCCTTGGCATTGCACAGAGGGGTTCGGACTTATGGAAGGGGATCGTGTTGGGTGGAGCATAGGGTGTCTCTGTATGTGGACAATCTGCAATTGTACATCTCGGACCCAAGCTCTTCAGTGAGGGATATAATGGGGTTGCGAGGGAGATTCGGGCATTTTTAGGGTACACATTGAATTTAGGGAGAAGCAAATATTTTGTGGTGTCTTCTCCAGGTGCCGGGTGGTTCTGGGTGGCAACAACTCATTTACGTATCTAGGGGTGTGGGTGGCAGGGGACTGGGCACGGCTTCATAAGTTCAATCTCACGAGCTTGGTTGGGAGGGTGAAGAGGGACATCTTGCGGTGGGATAGTCTGCCCTTGTCGTTGGCAGGCCAGGTGCAAGCAGTGAAGTTTAACATTCTGCCGAGTTTTTTATTTCTCTTTCAGTGTCTGCTGGTCTTTTTACGAAAGTCATTTTTTAAGGGGTTGGATAGGCTGGTCTCGTTTGTGTGGGCCGGGAAGGTGGCTGGGATAAGGAAAGCAGTGTTCCAAAGAGGGCAGCAGTAGGAGAGGTTTGGCCCTTCCGAACTTGATGTACTGTTGCTGGGCGGCTAATGCGGAGAAGGTGCGGGGCTGGGGTAGGGAGATGGAGGCCTTATGGGTGCGGATGGAGGTGGGTTCCTGTAAGGGGTCGGGGTTATGGGCGCTGGCAACAGCACTGTTACTGTTTGCCCCAGGGAAGTATTCAGCGAGCCCTGTGGTGGTGGCCATGCTGAAGATTTGGAGACAATTTCGACAGCACTTTAAGTTGAGGGCAGGCTCGAGGGTGATGCAGATAAGAGGGAACCATGGGTTTGAGCCTGGGAGGATATGTGTGAGGTTCCGGGGGCAGCACGGTGGCGCAGTGGTTAGCATTGCTGCCTACGGCGCTGAGGACCCGGGTTCGAATCCCGGCCCTGGGTCACTGTCCGTGTGGAGTTTGCACATTCTCCCTGTGTCTGCGTGGGTTTCACCCCCACAACCCAAAAGATGTGCAAGGTAGGTGGATTGAACATGCTAAATTGCCCCTTAATTGGAAAAAATAATTGGGTACTCTAAATTTAAAAAAAAAAAAAAAAATGTGTGAGGTTCCGGGGATGAGAGGAAAGAGGAGTGAAGGAGATGAAGGATTTGTTTTTGGACGGGCGGTTCACAAGCTTGGAGGAGATGGGGGTGAAGTTTAGGCTCCAGGGTGAGGAGGACTTCAGGTGTACGCAGGTGCGGAACTTTGCAAGGAAGGCCTTCCCGAACCTTCTGGTGACACCATCCTGTTTGTTGATGGAGGAGGTGTTGTCGGTGATGGGACTGGAGGGTGGGGTCATTTAAGTAATTTACGATAGAATCGTGGAAGAGAATAAGGTGTCCATGGAAGGGATTAAGGCCAAGTGGGAGGAGGAGCTGGGGATGGCTTTGGAGGAGGCATTATGGTGCCAAGTGCTGTGGAGGGCTAATGCCTCAATCTCGTGCGCGAGGCTGGGGTTGATTCAATTAGAAGTGGTGCACAGGGCGCACTTAACGAAAGTGAGGATAGGCTGCTTGTTGAGGTGGTGGAGGATAGCTGCGAATGGTGGGGGAGGGGCTTAACTAATCATGTTCTTATGTTCTGGTCCTGATGAAGTTGGAGAAATTATGGGGGTTGATTTTTAGCACCATGTCAAAGGTCCTACATATAGATTTGGAGCCTGGTCCCCTGGAGGCCATATTCAGGATGTCAAATCTGCCGGAGTTGCAGACGGGTGCGGGGACAGATGTCTTAGCCTTCGCCTCGTTGATTGCTCGCGGGCAGGTCCTGTCGGGGTCAAGGTCAGCTTCTCTCCCCTGTGCCTCGGCGTGGCTGGGGGATCCAATGGAGTTCCTGTATTTGGAGAAGGTGAAATTTTCTCTGAGGCGGCAGATGAGGGGTTCCACAAGAATGGGGTTTGTTTATCTGACACTTTGGGGATCTGGTTGCCATCAAGGGGAAGGGGGACAGTTTTGGGGGGGTGTGAGGCCGAGGTTTGTGTTTATTCTTTCTAAAAATGTTGAATAGTTGAATAAAAATATTTTTAAAAATAAAAGCTGAGAGATGTTTTTAACCTACCTTCCAAGGCTATATAGCTGCTGGGAGTGTGGCGTAAGGTAAAATGGTGTCAGAAAATATTTATATCATATTAGTTAGTTAATGGGATTCATGACTATTCAGTCCATGTTGATTTTAATCTCTCTATTGCAGTGAAAGTCTTAATATGCAAACTTTTTGTCATGCGATTCTTGCTGTTGGTCATTGGAAAATTCAGCTCCTTTTTGCATATTATCAGCATTTACAGCAGTGTTCTTCAAAGTCGGGGGCGTGACCCGCTGGTGGGTCGCGGGCGGGTGTCAGGAGGGTCGCGGAGCCGTTGTCCGCGGCGCTCCCGATCGCGCAAATCCCCGTGCAGCAGCCGGCTTTTAATAACGTCGGCTGCAAGGGGCTGCGAACATGTTAAAAAAAAAAGTCGGCCATATTGCACATGCGCACCGATCATCGTGCGCGCCTGCGCAATGCGGCCGATTTTTAAAAACATGTTTGCAGAATGTTTGCGGCCGCTATTTTTTTTAAACGGTTGCAACTTTTTGGTTTACACGTTCTGTAGTGGTTTTTATTCATTTATTTTATTCATTTAATTTTTATTTTTTTCATTTATTTTATTCATTTTATTTTTTTTACAAATTCGGCGGGGGCTTTTATTCATTTTTTTCATTTATTTTATTCATTTAATTTTTTTTACAAGTTCAGGGGGGGGTTTATTCATTTTCTTTCATTTATTTTACTCATTTTATTTATTTTACAAATTCGAGGGGATTTATTTGATAAAACATTACAGGAAAAATATGCAAAACTTTGGCCAGATGGAGACTCCATACTTTCCGACACCGGAAGGCTTCATCTTCATCCAACAGGTTCCATTGGAGGAGCTTATACGAGGACCAAATGGACCCAAAACCATTTCCTCCATTTTTGTCAGCAGCAAAGAAGGTAAGAGAAAATGGTGGGTCGCGCAGGTTGGCCGGTGTGGGTCGTGAAGGTTGGCCGGTTGGTAAAAATGGGTCCCGGAAAAAAAGTTTGAAGAACACTGATCTACAGGGATCCTAAAAAGGGCAAGCAACTGTGTACCTACTTCTCCAATCAAATTGCAGAATTATTTTTTAAAATTTTAAATTTTAGGGTATCCAATTAATTTTTGCAATTAAGGGGCAATTTAGCGTGGCCAATCCACCTACCTTGCACAGAGAATCATAGAATTTACAGTGCAGAAGGAGGCCATTCGGCCCATCGAGCCTGCACCAGCTCTTGGAAAGAGGACCCCTACTTAACCCCACCCTCCACCCTATCCCCGTAACCCTGCAAACCCATCTAACCTAAGGGCAATTTAACATGGCCAATCCACCTAACCTGCACATCTTTGGACTGTGGGAGGAAACTGAAGCACCTGGCGAAAACCCACGCAGATACGGGGAGAACGTGCAGATTCCGCACAGACAGTGACCCAAGCAGGAATTAAACCTGGGACCCTGGTGCTGTGAAGCCATAGTGCTAACCACTTTGCTACCATGCTGCCCCCAAATTGCAGAATTCTAAAATTTACAGAGGAACGATTGAGAAGGAAGTACATATTAGAATGGAATTGATCCAATGGCAGATCAAATACGAAAGATAAATAAATAGAGAAAATAAAGTGAGAAAATATAGAAGCAGATAGGAAAAGTAAAGCAATTAATTTTTAAAATTCACGTATTTTAAATCTCCAAAAATTAAAACCTGAAGGAAGAAGATTCCAAAGTACATTGTTAATTTTAAGCACCAAAGAAGTTGATTGTCAGTAATTAATTGTTATCATATTGTTAAAAAGGTCGTGCCGTTTATCTGTGACAGATTTGGTTTCTATCTACTGCACAAGTATAGGAACTCAATATTCTTTCAAGAGAATTCACAAAGCTAATAGCAGGGTAGTGCAAGAGAGACCACAACCTTTATCTCCACACCTCTTCCTTACTTGAAATTGTTGTACCATTGATAGATAAATAACAGTGAGCTCCATGAACCTCAATATTAGTTTGACAGCAAAATCTGAGCCTTTGTAAAATCCATTGATCCCCTGATTATTATGCTGCATATTGTGAGTACTGCTGAGCAGACCCTCATTCACGAAAGCTATCATTCCCAAAGAGATAAACAGTTGGTTGCTCAGAGGAAATGTGATGTTTCATACCTCAGGATTTGCTGCCTATTCCATGCTGCTATGCTTGGTTTCATTGGTCAGAACATTGACTACAGGAGGTTGGACGTCTTGCTGAAGTTGTACAAGACATTAGTAAGGCCACACTTGGAATACTGTTTACAGTTCTGGTCACCATATTATAGAAAGGATATTATTAAACTAGAAAGTGTGCAGAAAAGATTTACCAAGATGCTACTGCGACTTGATGGTTTGAGTTATAAGGGGAGGCTGGAGACTTTTTTCCCTGGAGCATAGGAGGCTTAGGGGTGATCGTATAGAGGTCCATAAAATAATGAGGAGCACAGATAAGGTAATAGTCAACATCTTTTCCCAAAGGTAGGGGAGTCTAAAACTAGACGGCATAGGTTTAAGGTGAGAGGGGAGAGATACGAAAGGGTCCAGAGGGGAATTTTTTTCTCTCACAGGATGGTGAATGTCTGGAACGAGCTGCCAGAGGCAGTAATAGAGGCGGATACAATTTTGTCTTTTAAAAAACATTTAGGCAGTTATATGGGTAAGATAGGTATAGACGGATTCAGGCCAAATGCGGGCATTTGGGACTAGCTTAGTGGTTAAAAACTGGGCGGCATGGATAGGTTGGGCTGAAGGGCCTGATTCCATGCTGACTCTATGACTCTCTGTGCCAACCTTGCCTTTAAACACAAGTACAGTGGGGATGGAGACACATTGATTGGACTTGTAGAAATTCCTTTCATCCTTCTCAACGTGGCAGTTATAATGGAAATATCTCCTGCCAGTTTCACTTCTGCTACCTTATATGCTACACCCTTGCTCATGTTGCCCTGACTCCACTTTTGTGATTACAATGTACCTTTTTAAGGGGGTGAAAATGGGGAAATGAGGGCGATGAGGAGGGGGTGGTATTAGGGGGAATGGGTGTAGGTTGTTTATAATGTTGTTTGGTTGTTCTTCTGCTTTTGTTTGTTTATATGAAAAAGGCCTTCAATAAGCCATATTTTTAATGAAATGAAAATCGCTTATTGTCACAAGTAGGCTTCAAATGCAGTTACTGTGAAAAGCCCCTAGTTGCCACATTCCGGCGCCTGTTCAGGGAGGCTGGTACGGGAATAGAACTGTGCTGCTGGCCTGACTTGGTCTGCTTTCAAAGACAGCTATTTAGCCCTGTGCTAAACCAGTCCCTGGTAAAAAAGGTAAAAAATTACCTTTTTAAAAATATATATTTTTATTGAAAACGTTTTCATTTCTAACAATGTAACAGTATACTTCAAAACGGATGCTCCAAGTTACAATATGAAAGGAACACAATCAACAACTAAGAACACATCCAAACCTTGGACGGCATTGCTGCCTCAAGGCGCCAAGGACCCGGGTTCGATCCTGGCCCCGGGGCACTCTCCGTGCGGAGTTTCCACATTCTCTCCGTGTCTGTGAGGGTTTCATCACCACAACCCAAAGATGTGCAGCATAGGTGGTTTGGCCATGCTAAATTGCCCCTTAATTGGAAAAAAATAATTGGGTATTCTAAATTTAATAAAAACACTTCCAAACCTACCCGCCCCCCCAAGAATAGACTAGGCCCCCACCCCAACAACTGACGGTGGTTAACCTTTAAAAAAGGAAATGAATGGCTGCCATCTCGGGTAGAACCTTTCTACCGATCCCCATGTACTTGACCTTCTCCAAATGTAAACATTCTATGAGGTCAACCAACCAGGCTGAGGCACTGGGCGGAGTAGGAGGCCTCCACCCAAGCAGAATTCGCATTCACTTTCATCCCCGTCTGCTGTATTGGAGAGTCCGATACCTGAAAATGATTGAAATATATCTTTAACATTACTTCTTTCCCCTGTGTTCATGCAATTCGACTTTATAGTCATATGTATCCGAGGTATTATCTTAATGATATACTTAGTCTAAACCTCTGATGACGTCGAAAGGTTTCTAACAACATGTGACATTCTGTTTCCCAGGCCGAATTGGGAGAGAAATGAAGGACCAGGGGCAACCCCAATCCAAAGTCGTCCGGAGAATAAGGGCTCATCAAGGAGATTCACAACGGCCAGCTGTGCAGCCTCTCTTTATCCCTCTTTTCTCATCATTCCAAATCGAAGCATAAAATAACTTACTTGCTGACCTGGATGCCTGATCTTCACACTCCTCCATGACAAGGTCCTGCACCACCACCATTCTGAGGGTGACACCTGCTAATGAGGGTGAAATCTTACCTCAGACTAAGAAATTGTAGGAATCTGCCTATATTCCTGGACCCCTGCTGGAGCACAGATCCGACAGCATCAGGTGGCCCCTGATAACGTATAACCCTTCATCATTTTATAACCTCCTTGTATCTCCTTTTTGCCTTCTGTGCTCCAGTGGAGATAGCCCCGGAGATTAATGAATAAAGAATAAAGCGATGAAACATCAATTGGCCGGGGGAAATTAGGAAGTAATTGAAATGTATTTGGGTGAAAAGTTGCATACTTATTTGGCAAGATTTTATAGAATTGGAAATGTAATTGAAAGAAATTAATATGAAATACATAAAATAATGTATTAAAATTTATCTATGTAATCTTTGCGTGAAGTATGTGTGTAGGTATATAAATAATGGTCCAGAATTTGCTGGCAAGGTAGCAATGAGATTAATATACTCACCAATATTAGTGTGTAAATAACCCAGTAACTTGTGGTGAGGGAGAAATATGCTGTGAGTTGCAAATTTTCCCAAATTGCTGAATGATTTGTGCTGACCTGTGGCTTGCCTCAGAAAGACAGTGGTTCACATTCAATCTCTATTTGCATTGTTAAAATTAATTAAATTCACCACACAAAATTAAGGCTTGGTACTTAACAATGTAAGAACCCTTTTAACTACAAAATTTATCTTGCTACAACAGCATTCAACTTCCCTGGTCTGGACAACGGTTGAAGCTGTGTATTTCCAAAAAGCGTTCAATAAGATGTCACATAAAAAGTTATTGCAAAAAAATAGGACTCACAGGATTATGGATAATATAATAACATGGATTAAGGATGGGTTAATGGACAGCTAGCAGGGACTAGGCATAAAGAGGATATTTATGGGTTGGCAGACTGTTACTAATCAGATACCATAAGGATCAGATATTTACAATCAATAGCAATGATTTAGATGAGGAAACTGAGTGTAACATATCCATGTTTGCTGATGGTACAAAGTTAGGCATAAAGGTATACAGTGATGTGGGTGCAGAGGGATAGAGTCAGGTTTGGTGAGTGGGTAGGAACATGGAAGATGATCAATAATGTGGAGAAGAGTGAAGTCCATTGAGTCTGTATCGATCCCTTGAAAAAGCATCCTACCTTCACCCACTCCCCGACCCTATTCCCATTATCCAGTAACCCCACCTAACCTTTTGAACACTAAAGAACAATTTATCATAGTCAATCCGCCTAACCTGCACATCTTTGGACTGGAACAAAGAACAAAGAAAAGTACAGCACAGGAACAGGCCCTTCGGCCCTCCAAGCCCGTGCCTGCCCGTCTAAACTAAAATCTGCTACACTTCCTGGGTCCATATACCTCTATTCCCATCCTATTCATGTATTTGTCAAGATGCCCCTTAAATGTTACTAATGTCCCTGCTTCCACCACCTCCTCCGGCAGCAAGTTCCAGGCACCCACTACCATCTGTGTAAAAAACTTGCCTTGTACATCTCCTCTAAACCTTGCCCCTCGCACCTTAAACCTATGCCCCCTAGTAATTGACCCCTCTACCCTGGGGAAAAGCCTCTGACTATCCACTCTGCCTATGCCCCTCATAATTTTGTAGACCTCTATCAGGTCGCCCCTCAACCTCCGTCGTTCCAGTGAGAACAAACCGAGTTTATACAACCGCTCCTCATAGCTAATGCCCTCCATACCAGGCAATATCCTGGTAAATCTCTTCTGCACCCTCGCTAAAGCCTCCACATCCTTCTGGTAGTGTGGCGACCAGAATTGAACACTATACTCCAAGTGTGGCCTAACTAAGGATCTATACAGCTGCAACATGACTTGTCAGTTCTTACACTCAATGCCCCGGCCAATGAAGGCAAGCATGCCGTATGCTTTCTTGACTACCTTCTCCACCTGTGTTGCCCCTTTCAGTGACCTGTGGACCTGTACATCTAGATCTCTCTGACTTTCAATACTCTTGAGGGTTCTACCATTCACTGTATATTCCCTACCTGCATCAGACCTTCCAAAATGCATTACCTCACATTTGTCCGGATTAAACTCCATCTGCCATCTCTCCGCCCAAGTCTCCAAACAATCTAAATCCTGCTGTATCCTCTGACAGTCCTCATCATTATCCGCAATTCCACCTACCTTTGTGTCGTCTGCAAACTTACTAATCAGACCAGCTACATTTTCCTCCAAATCATTTATAGATACTACGAACAGCAAAGGTCCCAGCACTGATCCCTGTGGAACACCACTAGTCACAGCCCTCCAATTAGAAAAGCACCCTTCCATTGCTACTCTCTGCCTTCTATGACCTAGCCAGTTCTGTATCCACCTTGCCAGCACACCCCTGATCCCGTGTGACTTCACCTTTTGTACCAGTCTACCATGAGGGACCTTGTCAAAGGCCTTACTGAAGTCCATATAGACAACATCCACTGCCCTACCTGCATCAATCATCTTTGTAACCTCTTCGAAAAACTCTATCAAGACATGACCTCCCCTTCACAAAACTATGCCGCTTCTCACTAATACGTCCATTTGCTTCCGAATGGGAGTAGATCCTGTCTTGAAGAATTCTCTCCAGTAATTTCCTTACGACTAACGTAAGGCTCACCGGCCTGTAGTTCCCTGGATTATCCTTGCTACCCTTCTGAAATAAAGGAACAAAATTGGCTATTCTCCGGGACATCACCTGAAGATAGTGAGGATCCAAAGATTTCTGTCACGGCCTCAGCAATTTCCTCTCTAGCCTCTTTCAGTATTCTGGGGTAAATCCCATCCGGCCCTGGGGACTTATCTACCTTAATATTTTTCAAGATGCCCAACACCTTGTCTTTTTGGATCTCAATGTGACCCAGACTATCTACACACCCTTCTCCAGACTCAATATCCACCAATTCCTTCTCTTTGGTGAATACTGATGCAAAGTATTCATTTAGTACCTCGCCCATTTCCTCTGGCTCCACACATAGATTCCCTTGTCTATCCTTCAGTGGGCCAACCCTTTCCCTGGCTACCCTCTTGCTTTTTATATACATGTAAAAAGCCTTGGGATTTTCCTTAACCCTATTTGCCCATGTCTGTGGAAGGAAACCGGATCACCCGGAGGAAACCCATGCAGACACAAGGAGAACGTGCAAACTCCACACAGGCAGTCACACAAGGCCGGAATTAAACCCGGGTCGCTGGCGCTGTAAGGCAGCAGCGCTAACAACTGTGCCACAGTGCTGCTGAATTCTGAATGTTTGCATTCAGAGGTGTCTGGTTACCCACATACTTGAATCACAGAAATGTAATAATATTAGTAAAACTAACAATTTAGAAAGCAAATGGCGGACGGATTTTTGCACAAAGTGCTGGCTGGGTCGGGAAAACCGGCGTTCAGTTCACCAGCTGCACTGCCGAGTTTTCTCTCCCGATTCTCTGGCACTACATGCACAGAAAATCCAGGGGCGGGGTTTCCACCATTACGTTGGCGGGGTGAAGCCTGCTAGAGCCGACAATACCGACTCCACAGAAATCGGGGTGCCTTATTTGCCCTTCTGCATTAAAACAAAACTCCCTCTCTCCACAGACACAGGGGACCCCCCCATCTCACAAGTAATGGGGCAAGTACCTCCTCCCCAAAATAATTGGGGCAACCCCCCCCCCTCCCCCCTCCCCCGCACCCACCACAAGCACAGAGGCAATTCCCGCCCTCACACAGAATGGAAACCCTCCCCAATGGGGCTGCGCAGCCTTCTGGCTGCCGGGGGCCGTGCCAGGGTATGTCTTGGGCACGTGCCTCTCCCCAAGGGGGCTATACATACCTTTGCTCCCTGGCGGGTTTCCCCTCGACTGCTTTGCATTTTTAAATACCTGTTGTAAACCTCGCTGACATATCATCGCGTTGTCAAGGGGGAGTTCCTTACCTGGGGGACCACATGGCATGGGAGCCCTTTAACTACACCTTAATTTATTTAAATTAATTTAAATGAAGTTCCTGCTTCGTCATGTCACCGGCGAGGGCGGGGGAAATTTTTTAAAACGGTATCTCCCCGGCGAGATCTTGTTTTCCGACTCCCATGAGAATTTGGGCTCAAAAGTGCTTCCGTTATGTTAGCATTTGTTAAGGATTCGAGTATAGGTTTAAAGAAGTCTTACTACAATGAAACAGTGCAATGGTGAGGCCACATCTGGCATACTGTGGGCAGTTTTGTTCCTTTTACCTAAGGAAGGGCATATTTGCACTGATGGGACGCAAGACTGGGTCCTGTTATGAGAGGATTCTCCTATGAGGAGAGATTGAGTGGACTAGGCCCATTTTTCCCTGGAGTTTATAGAGTCACAGGTGACCTCATTGAAACATACGAATGGCTCAGCGAATCTACATGCTAGATGCAGAGTAAGAGTAAGTGTATTCCCTGGCTGGGAAATGTAGAAAACAGGGGTCATAATCTCAGAATAAAAGGTTGGCCGTTCAGATGGAAATGAGGAGATATTTCTTCACTCAGTCACTGTGAGACTTTGGAATTCAGAGGACTGGGGAGACTCAGTCGATAGGTTTTGGAACCAAAAGGAATTAACGGGTTAAGGGGGTAGTGCGGGAAGATCGGGCTGAGATAGAAGATCAGCCATGATCTTATTGAATGGCGAAGAGGCTCGAAGAGGCAAATGGCCTGCAGCTGCTCCTATGCGCGGTGTGTTTCTTGGTGGTGGTGGGAGGTGGCCTGCTATTGGCTAGCAGTGGACAAGGGCCCCAGTGGCAGCTCACTAGCTGCAAAATAGGCAGAAAATCTGGCCAGGACTCACCAAAGCGGTGACGGCAAGGTTGCTCCCAGCTTGTTGGCCAATCATTGGGGTCACCACCACCCCACCAAATTTGGGGAATTAAGTATAAAGCAAAGTAAATATGATAAGCATTTTGTAAATCACTAATTAGATCCCCGCTGAATTATGCCCATCAGTGGTTGCAACACTTTAGGAAAGATTTGAAGGCCTTAAGAGAGGGCGAGCAGATTTATTGCAATGGTAACACTGATGAAGGACTTCAGTTATGTTGTCAGGCTGGAGAAGCTGTGATTGTTTTCCTTAAAGCAGCGTGGGTCGAAAGGACGAGGGTAGCAGACACACGGGAACACCACCATCTGGAAATTCCCCTCCACACCATCCTGACTTGGAAATACATCGCCGTTCCTTCACTGTTGTTGAGTCAAAATCCTGGAATTCCCTCCCTAACAGCATTATGGATGTACCTACACCACATGGGATGCAGCGGTTGAAGAGGGAAGCTCACCATCACCTTCTTGAGGGCAATTAGATATGGGCAATAAATGCTCGCCTCGCCAGCAATGCCCACATGCTTTGAATAAATTATAAAAATATCATGATGAGTTTTGACAGGGATTCTATTGCATCCAATCACTTGCGTGTCCTAAGTGGCCCTGTTTCACTGCCTGATAATCATTTATTCTTTCTAAGATGAAATGCATGGTATTCATTTACAGATCTTGACGATCTGTCATTTAATTTGCTGGCATAGTTTGACCCCTGTCAGATTTGTCACTGCACCTAAGCATGCTTTTAGAGAGAGCGTGGAGAGTTTAGCACATGCGCTTGTTGCTCTAGATTTGGAAGGTACGGAAGCAGAGAGACCAGCACAAAAGATGGTTTCTAAAACTCAAACAAAATCGACATTATATAGAGTATTTGAATGGAATTGGTCATTGCGGAATGCTCCAAGAAAGAAAGGAGTGAACTTCTTCAACAGTTAAATGAGGGGTGGCATGAATCCATCTGGACACCATCCAAGATGCATGACAGAAATGATGAGAATAATTGCAAAATCAAACCACACTGTCCAGTAGGGTTAGGTTTAATTTTGAAGTCAATTTGATTGCTGGTCACAAATTAAAATGGATATTTTAACATGGCCTGAATTGTACAATCTGTTCATTCAAATGTTTTGATTTGACCTATTCCACCTTCACAGGACAACATATCATGGTTAATTGGCCCAACTCCAAAGTGATTATTGTTGAGATCTATCTAGACAATTATACAAAAATAGCCAAAAGATAGGGGAGCCAGAGTTTTGGGCCTGTGATTAAATGTCATTATGGTGGGTTTTTTTTGTATGCTGGTCATTTTAATTTGTAAATTTGAACAGTCCAGATTTAGTTAAACACTAATCTGTAATTGGTACAGATGTCAATACTAATACATATAGAAAATAAAGGTGGCTGGGTGCACAATGGTTAGCACTGCTGCTTCACAGCACCAGGGACCCGGGTTCAATTCAGGCCTTGGATGCCTGCGTGGAGTTTGCATGTTCTCCCCGGGTCTGCTTGGGTTTCCTCCAGGTGCTCCGGTTTCCTCCAACAGTCCAAAGATGTACAGGTTAGGTGGATTGGCCATGCTAAATTTGCACCTTAAAGTGGGGTTGCAGGAATAGGGCTGGGGTTTGAGCCCTAGGTAGTGAGATCGTTTGAAGGGGTGGCGCAAATTTGATGCGCCAGGGACCCAGGTTCGATTCCCGCATAGGTCATTGTCTGTGCGGAGCCTGCATGTTCTCCCCGTGTATGCGTGGGTTTCCTCCGGGTGCTCGGATTTCCTCCCACAAGTCCCGAAAGACATGCTGTTAGGTGAATTGGATCTTCTGAATTCTCCCTCACTGTACCCAAACAGGCACCGGAGTGTGACGACTAGGGGATTTTCACAGTAGCTTAATTGCAATCTACTGGCGACAACAATAATGATTATTAATATTATCTTTGAACAGGCAGCACGGCGGCACAGTGGTTAGCACTGCTGCCTCACGGCACTGAGGTCCCAGGTTCGCTCCCGGCTCTGGGTCACTGTCCATGTGGGGTTTGCACATTCTCCCCGTATTTGCGTGGGTTTCATAGAATTTACAGTGTAGAAGGAGGCCATTCGGCCCATCGAGTCTGCACCGGCTCTTTGAAAGAGCACCCTACTCAAGCTCACATCTCCACCCTATCCCCATAACCCAGTAACTCCACCCAACACTAAGGGCAATTTTGAACACTAAGGGCAATTTAGCATGGCCAATCCACCTAACCTGCACATCTTTGGACTGTGGGAGGAAACCGGAGCACCCGGAGGAAACCCACGCACACATGGGGAGAACGTGCAGACTCCACACAGACAGTGAACCAAGCCGGGAATCGAACCTAGGGCTCTGGAGCTGTGAAGCAATTGTGCTAACCACTATGCCCCCACAACCCAAAGATGTGCAGGGTAGGTGGATTGTCCACGCTAAATTGCCTATTAATTGGAATTGGGTACTCTAAAATTTAAATAAAAATTATTATCTTTGGATTGTGGAAGGGCACTTGGAGGAAGCCCACGCAGACACGGGGAGAACGTGCAGACTTTGCACAGATAGTGACCCAAGCCGGGAATCAAACCTGGGACCCTAGAGCTGTGAAGCAACAGTGCTAGCCACTGTGCTGCCGTGCCGGCCAAATTAAGGGGCAATTTAGCGTGGCCAATCCACTTACACTGCATATCTTTGGGTTGTGGGGGTGAAATCCACGCAGGCACGGGGAGAATGTGCAAATTCCACACGGACAGTGACCCGAGGCTGGGATCGAACCCGGGACCTTGGCACCGTGAGGCAGCAGCGCGAACCCACTGGTGCGATCTACGGGAGATTCACGTGGCGCTGGTGCTAGCCTCTTACTGGTACTGGAACCGGTCAGGTGTTCGTGCCAATTTTCCTGTCGGGAACCTCCCGCGGAATCTCTGTTCGTGCCGGCACTTAGCCTTAGAAACGGAGAATCCAGCCCCAGTTTTCTCCCTAACTATTTCAGAAGCTTGAAAGGGTATCATCACTGATGAAAAAAATTGGGAGTTGTTCACCTGGGATTTTGTAAGCGGAACCTAAATTTCACTGAAGAATGGCAAGTTAACCCATGTTTTTCTGGTAGTATGATCACTAATTACTTAATTTGATCTAATTATTTTCAATCACAAACCTGGTTTCGATGTTTATGCCCAGCAGGGATCCAAGACTAAAAGGTTTGAAATCTTTGAAAATCTATCCACTGTTCCTCCAGCGCCTTCTGGCATATTTACACCATTGTGTTAACAGGTCTCTGAAGTTGGCAATATTAAGGGGCTAATTGCTCTAACAACCATTGATGTTAACAGCTGAGGAGTCAGCTCCTCAGTCTTGTTACTGCTAAATTTAGATGAATGTAAAGTTGGATGTCTTTGCACGAGACAGATTGAAGGGATGTGCCGCTGTATGTGTTTGAACAAAATTATGTTAAAATATCTTCAGTTCAGGGAAAATCTAGGTCAGTTCCCATGAACTTTTTGTTGCAGCAATTAACAAAAGTCAGGACAGTGAAATGCTCACGCACTGTAAAAATAATAAGATTGAGTAAACTGAGAGGAACTGTTGCCGCTGGCAACAGCACCAGAAAGAAACTGAGGAGAGTTTTATTATTATGTTTTTAAATAAATTTAGGGTACCCAATTTATTTTATCCAATTATGGGGCAATTTAGCGTGGCCAATCGACCTACCCTGCACATCTTTGGGTTGTGGGGGCAAAACCCACGCAAACACGGGGAGAATGTGCAAACTCCACATGGCCAGTGACCCAGAGCCGGGATCGAACCTGGGGCACTGTGAGGCAGCATTGCTGAGCACTATGCCACCGTGCTGCCCGAAGAGTTTTATTATTATTCATGTGTTGTGATCTGGAATACGGGGTCTGAAAAGGTGCAACTCTCAAAATGGGTGGCACGGTAGCACAGTGGTTAGCACTGTTGCTTCACAGCGCCACTAACCCGGATTTGAATCCCGCCTTAGAATCTGTGTGGAGTCTGCACGTTCTCCCCATGTCTGCATGGGTTTCCTCCGGGTGCTCCGGTTTCCTGTCATCAGTCTCGAAAGACGTGCTTGTTAGGTGAACTGGACATTTAGAATTCTCCCTCTGTGTACCCGAACAGACGACGGAATGTGGCGACTAGGGGATTTTCACAGTAACTTCATTACCGTGTTGATGTAGGCCTACTTGTTAGACTAATAAAGATAATTTTTATTATAAAGAGAATTTGAAAATGAAAAATTTGGAGGGATTTAGGGAAAGAAGGGAATGGGACTAATGCGTTGCTTTTTCAACGTTTTGGCAATAGACAAAGTGTGGGATTCTCCCGTCGGCGACGCCAAAATCGCATTCGGCAATCGGCTGGAGAATTCCCGTTTGCGCCAAAATTGGGGGTGCGCCACTTTTCCAATGCTCTGTCCCTCAAAACGGCTTTGAGTACGTTTCACACCGTATGGATGGCCTCTGGATGATACAGTAATGGGACATGGCTCTGAATAGAATGCGTGTGATATACTGAACGGCGTTTCTCTCTGCATTCTTTAATGCAGGGGTGGGCAAACTACGGCCCGCGGGCCGCATGCGGCCCGCCAAAGGTATTTCTGCGGCCCACCAAGTAATTAAAAAAAATAAATAAATAATTTTTTAAAAAAAAATTTATTTTATTTTTTTTATTTTTAAATTTTTTTTTAAGGTTAATGGGGGGGGGGGGCTGTTGGGTTACTTACTGGTATAGGGTGGATACGTTGACTTGAGTAGGGTGATCATTGCTCGGCACAACGTCGAGGGCCGAAGGGCCTGTTCTGTGCTGTACTGTTCTATGTTCTATATGAGGCGCCCAGAATCATAACCGGGTGAAGTAATTATTTTACTTAATATACTATGCGGCCCTTTGTGAATTGTGAATTTCTGAATGTGGCCCTTGCACGGAAAAGTTTGCCCACCCCTGCTTTAATGTCTTTAATGTAAGGAAATTGTAATTTAGAATAATCTGCTTGGCAACAGCCCAAATTATTATGTTCTCATTGGGTGGCCTGATTCATCACAAGAACAGTTGTAATTAAAGTTAAAAATGATTTATTAACTTCAACTGTGGGTAAACTATATACAAGACAACAGATGATAAACAGTAAAATCATGAGAAGCAACCTCTCTCTTCAACTTCCTCCAGCCAGTCTGAGGTCAGCTGACTTCACTTATATACTAGTGAGACTCCTAGTGGTCAGTCGGTTAATTACAGCACAAACATGATATCACGACACAAATTTCTTCCTGAATATCTCCTAGGTCTTTTTTCTCATTATCTAAGAATGTATTTGGTTGTTCAGCAACTTCTTCCTCAAAGAACTATGGATTCAAGATTTGGTACCTTCCTAGCCACCTAGCAGAGGTTGGCTCTCTCCAAAGAGAACAGAATCTTTCACAATTCTCATGGGAAAGTGGGTTGATAAAGGAACACCTTGAACAACTCTGTGGGGACAGCTCCTGATT
This sequence comes from Scyliorhinus canicula, assembly GCF_902713615.1. Lineage (NCBI taxonomy): Eukaryota > Metazoa > Chordata > Chondrichthyes > Carcharhiniformes > Scyliorhinidae > Scyliorhinus > Scyliorhinus canicula. Next base: position 99,982,702 of record NC_052161.1, on the reverse strand, counting down.
TCCCATATGGGCTATCCACCACGTGGCCACAGTTGGACATGTCGGAGACTGAAGAGTTAATAATTGAACTGACTGGTATCAGTATAACTGGCAGTATAGTAACAGGCTCCCCAAGGACAAATAAAAAAATACAGCATGATGCCTGTGAGAAAAAATGATGATTATGCTCTGCTCCTGATATCTGATTATCACCTGCAAGGTTTGTCGGTATAAGAAAATATATGCTTGGGACAACATTGACCAGAAATTATTAATGTATAACTGCAGTAAATGTAGGCTGGGAGATCAATTAGCCCTAGTTCAATGTGCATGTCTATTATAATTAAGGTATATGAGCTGCCAATAAACAGTTCTTGTAAGATTCCAAGAATAGATGAGCCATGAGATCGTATCTGTGAAATATACTTTTGATGCCGGCAAACTGGAGTGTGTAAAGGAGGAAGATTTTCTCGAATTGGAAAGCTGGTGGGAGAAACCCAAAGCACTCTTTTGTGTAGGTTGATTTCTAGGTGTGAGTAGAGTCTGTTCTTTACGTTCCACTGTCAAGGAACTTTTGTTTGCTTGAAGAATATTGCTATAACCATTGAAGGTAGGAGGTCAACATATGGCTGACTCGACACCTACCTCATGGGCGGCGGGGAAGCACAGTGGTTCGCACTGGTGCTTCACAGCGCTAGGGACCCCAGTTCGATTCCCGGCTTGGGTCACTGTCTGTGCGGAGTCTGTACGTTCTCCCCGTGTCTGCATGGGGTTCCTCCGGGTGCTCTGCTTTCCTCCAACAAGTCCGAAAGACGTACTTGTTAGGTGAATTGGACATTCTGAATTCTCTTTCAGAGTACCCGAACCGTCGCCAGAGTGTTCCATAGTAACTTCATTGCAATGTTAATGTAAGCCTACTTGTGACAATAATAAAGATTATTATTATCATTCCATATTCCATGACCTTTGCTATTACCTCTCATGTATTTATAACATTTTATGGAATTTTATGCTGTTAATATTAACGCATGGTGAAATTTGTAAGTTGAAGGACTAATATAACTTAATTATGTGCTTAAAGGGCAGCATGGTGGCACAGTGGTTAGCATTGATGCCTATAGCTGAGGACCCAGGTTCAAATCCTGACCCTGGATCACTGTCCATGTGGAGTTTGCACATTCTCTCTGTGTCTGCGTGGGTTTCACCACCACAACCCAAAGATGTGCAGGGTAGGTGGATTGGCCATGCTAAATTGCCCCTTAATTGGAAAAAAATAATTGGGTACTCTAAATTTATTTAAAAAAATTAAGTGCTTAAAACAATTATGGAAAATAAGTTTTGCCTGATAGCTTACTTGATGAATTACCATGAGGAAACAAGAAAAGTTACATTCTTCCAAGTTTCCAGTTTCCTGGTTCGAACCCCTTTCACTATGGGTGCCCAATCTATCTCCACCTCCATCCTCCAGCCTGATGGCCTGGGGTGTCTCTGCTTCTTTCTGGAACTGAGGCCTAACCAGTCTCCATCTACCATTACCCCACTTCACCTGGCTGAACTTGTTCTCACATTGAACAACTTCTCTTTGATTCCTCTAACTTCCTCCAAATGAAAGGTGTTGCGGCAATAACCCACGTGATTCTGAACGGGGGCATGATGCCGGGAGAGGTCTCTTAGAACATAGAACATACAGTGCAGAAGGAGGCCATTCGGCCCATCGAGTCTGCACCGACCCACTTAAGCCCTCACTTCCACCCTATCTCCGTAACCCAAAAACCCCTCCTAACCTTTTTTTGGTCACTAAGGGCAATTTATCATGACCAATCCACCTGCACGTCTTTGGACTGTGGGAGATAACCGGAGCACCCGGAGGAAACCCACGCAGACACAGGGAGAACGTGCAGACTCCGCACAGACAGTGACCCAGCGGGGAATCAGAACCAGGATGCTGGCACTGTGAAGCCACAGTGCTATCCACTTGTGCTACCGTGCTGCCCGTAAGTGGGATTTTCTGGGATTTTTTGGGATTCACCCAGCTCGTCATGCCTCGCAAAATCTAACGCGATCTCACGAGATGTCACAATCTGGATCCCGCCCTCTGTGGGCGGGATCAGTACTTGGCAAATCTGCATATTAGAGTGAGTAGCCAGTCTCACTCTAATATGCAGCTCGCCTGATCTACCCGAGGGGTTTGGGATCTAACCCTTTTAACTCAAAGACCTTAGAAGAGCTCTGTTCAGTACTGGTCCCCACAAATGGGGACCAGGCGGAACAGCATCTGGGGTGGTAGCCTCCCAGAAGATTGGAAGCCCCCAGGTGGTTGGTCTCTGTAAGGGTGGCACTGCTGATGCCACCTGGGCACACTGGCACAGCCAATCTGACACCTTGGCAGTGACACCCATGTGCCAACCTGGCACTGCCCAGGTAGCTCCTTTGGGACATTGCCATGGTACCAGGCTGGCATTTTCCTGCGCCTGGGCATGATCTTCCTGTGTTAGGTTCAGGGGGCCCTGAGGACCCCTTTATAAAGGTTACATCTGGAGGGTTGAGAGATTGGGATGCCACTTAAAAATGGCATCCTGATCTCCTGCACTGAGGAGTTCTGGCGAGTGGAGCTCCTCAGAGCAGGAAATGAGTCAAGTGCAGCCTTGGCGGGATGTTTCCCGCTGAGGCCCTGGATTGCAACAGAGTCCTGTCCGATGGGGCGGCACGGTTGTGCAGTGGTTAGCACTGAGGACCCGAGTTTGAATCTCCGCCCTGGGTCATTGTCCATGTTGAGTTTGCACATTCTCCCTATGTGTGCGCGGGTTTCACCCCCACAACCCAAAGATGTGCAGCTGGTACGTTACCCCAGCTGGCCTTGCCAAGATTACCTTTTGTTTTCTGGGGGACCGGGTGGCCAATAATTGGTCCTCGCTCCGTAAATTAAATTACACTAACCTGGTTGACATTTTCAAGTCAGACCTGCAGAGGTGGGAGTACGCCACGCGCCGTATCAACGGCCTCAGGAAGTTGCCTAAGGCCCAATCCCTGATACTCTGCCCCTGACCCGCCGAGTTCCCGACGGTGTGGGTCATTCATAGTATTACCTGTCGGGAAATCGGTGTGGCGGCTGTGGACAGACCCCAGTGAAACCGCACAGTCCGGGGAGAGCCGATCCGCGGGCAGGGGTGACTTTGGCAGAGGCTGGGGAGCACTTTGCAGGGTGGGCTGGGGCTTGCGAGCCGGTCAAAGGGCTGCACTGTTTTGCAGGCTGGGTCCGCGCGCTGCCTGCGCCATGTTGCATGGCGCAGCCACGGACCCGGCAATTGTCCGGGTCGTATTGGCAGCTAGAGCCGGGTGCTCTACACTGCCTTCTTGCTAGCCCCCAGCCAAACGGAGGAATGATGGCCATTTTACGTCAAATTGATGGTCGCAAAAGGCCACCATTCTCATCCTGGCGTCAGGACGTAGCCTGAGAATCGGAGAATCCAACCCCCTATCATTGCTGGGTTGGGATCAGACTATTAAAATGAATGTGCTCCCGAGATTTTTATTTACTTTCAACGTCTCCCCATTTTCTCACCAAGTCCTTTTTGTTAAAGTCAGCAAATTAATGTCCTCCTCTATTTGGGTCAAAGTGTCCATGCGGCTTTGCTTCAAAGATACAGACAATCAAGGGGCTTGACTCTACCCAGTTTATTGTTTTATGATTGGGCAGCCAATATTCAGAAGATATTGTTGTGGTTCAGTGATCCTGGTTCCATGTGGGCACAAATGGAGGCGAGTTCCTGCATGGTTTCTAGCATTGGTGCAATAGATACTGCATCATTGCCTTTCTCTCCAGTGAGATAGTTTCGTGAATCCAGTGGTGGTCATCACCTTGAGAATCTGGAAGCAGTTCCGCCAGCATTTCAAGCTCTGTTCCCTGTCTTTGCCAGGCTCCCATCTGAAACAACCACCTTTTTCTGCCAGCACGATTAGACTCGACGTTTAAGCCATGGGAGGGGAAGGGTTTGGAGAAGTTTGGAGACCTGTTTATGGAGGGGAAGTTAGCCAGTTTTAAGGAGTTGGTGGGAAAATTCCAGCTGCTGTGCGGCATGGTGGCGCAGTGGTTAGCACTGCTGCCTCACCGCGCCGAAGACCCCGGTTCGATCCCAGCCCCGGGTCACTATCCAAAGATGTGCAAGGTAAGTGGATTGGCCATGCTAAATTGCCCCTTAATTCGGAAAAACAGAAATTCCAACTGCTTGGTGCCAGTCTTTTCAGGTATTTTCCGATTGGCGATTCTTCATGCAAGGCATTCCCCTCTTTTCCCTTAGCACCGCCCTCTTCCTCGTTGAAGAGGATTTTGTCTTTGGCTGGGTCTGATGGGGGAATATTTTGGGCATATATGGACATATCCTCTCAGCAGAGTCAGCACCATTGAGTGAGTTGAAGATGAAATGGGCAGGCGAGTTGGGTCCCATTCTGGATGGTGAAGTATGGAGTGAGGCCCTCCACAGGGTCAACTCCACGTCTTCTTGTGCCCACTGGAAGCGGCGGCAGAGAGCAGGTTATTTTTCCCAATTAAGTGGCAATTCAGCGTGACCAATCCACTTGGCCTGCACATCTTTGGGTTGTGGGGGCGAAACTCACGCAAACACGGGGAGAATGTGCAAACTCCACACGGACAGTGATTCAGGGCCGGGATCGAACCTGGGACCTCGGCGCTGTGAGACAGCAATGCTAACCAACACCCCGTACACTGACATCATGTGTTCTGGGCGTGAGTGTGATTCCTCCATTTTGCAGCTGTCAGTGCTCGTGTGAACTCCAGGGCCTCTGGTGAACAACCAATGAAGAAGAAGCTGAAAACAGGAACAAAGCAGCATAAAGAAAATTACTTGATGGGTTATTAATTGTTCTACTGCAAATCAGGATTCAAAGTTCAAGCAGGGAAGCACTGGCAAATATTTGACAGTTTAAAACCCTCAAAACTTCGGTCACTGTCTGTGTGGAGTTTGCACATTCTTCTCATTTCCCCGCAACCCAAAGATATGCAGGTTAGGTGGATTGGCCACGCTAAATTGCCCCTTGATGGCAGCACTTTGGCGCAGTGGTTAGCATTGCTGTCTCACAGCGCCAAGGTCCCAGGTTCGATCCCGGCCCTGAGTCACTGTCCTTGTGGAGTTTGCACATTCTCCCCGTGTTTGCGTGGGTTTCGCCCCCACAACCCAAAGATGTGCAGGCCAGGTGGATTGGTCACGCTAAATTGCCACTTAATTGGAAAAAATGAATTGGGTACTCTAAATTAATAAAATAAAAATTGCCCCTTGATTGGAAAAAAATAATTGGGTACTGCAAATTTATAAAAATAAATAAATAAATCCCTCAAAACTGCAAAGACATTTGAAGACTAAACTTGACGGGTTCGAGGACAAACCTCTTAATTTTTTTCAACGGATGCAGTGAGATCTTAAATCATCAGTGGAAGCCATCATCAGAAATGTAACATTGAATAACAAACCAAGCAACGTCATGAGGACCAAGCAGGCTCATCTTTCACATTAAAGGGAAGTGAAAATGGTGGACTGCAAAGGTTAGTTGCCGTGGGTGAAGAAGGTCGGCCGGTATGGGTCCCAAAGGATGGTCAATTGGCAAAAATGGGTCCCGGGCAAAAACGTTTGAAAAACACTGCGCCGGGGCAACCTTCACTTTATTTCTTTTTTTTTTGTAAATGTTTTTTATTGGGTTTTTGAACAAAGTATATTTACAGTTATGCACACAGAATAAAATATATATATATATATATATAGAAGAGAAGAAAAAAACCCAAAAAACAAAACTGGTAGGATATTGTGCACTAGCTCAATAACAGCAACTCTGTACAGTTTGCAATATTATTTTTAACGCATAAGTAGGCACCTGTTTGTTGGGGGGGGGGGATCGGGGGGGAGCTGGGGAGGTACATATACATTTGGGTGCCAGAGAAACAATTACATTAGTTATGTCCAGTACAGAGAGGGCAATACGAGAATGGATCTGGTGGTATTGTTACTTGCTTCTCCTTGACGGTTTTTGCTGCCGTTTTTATCGCACGTTCACCTCCGCTTCGGCCGTTCGTCCCGTCTTTCGCCCATGTTTTCCTTGCTCTCTGGTCCTGTACTTGCCAAGTTTGTTGCCATTTCCCGTGCTCTCTTCCGGCTATCATTCCCTTGCCTCCCCCCCCTCTCTGGTTCCCCTCTATTGTTCCCTGTCTCCTCCCTCTTCCCCCCCTCCCCTCTTCTGCCCCCTTCCTGTAGTTCGCCTTTCTTTTCTCTTAGGTATAGCTGTTCCAACACCCCCCTTCCCGGTCTGTCCCTCCCTCTCATGCCTTAGCTACTTTCCCCTGATTCTTGGCTACCCGGCTATTCTTCTGCTTGTTCGTTGGCCGGAAGCGGTTCCCAGAACAATTGGGTGAATGACTCCCACGTTCTGTTGAAGTCGTCATCTGACCCTGGAATGGCGAATTTGATTTTCTCCATTTCGAGAGATTCTGAGAGTTCGGACAGCCAGTCTGCAGCTTTGGGTAGTGTTGCTGACCGCCAGTCGATCAGGATTCTACGGCGGGCGATCAGGGAGGCAAAGGCAAGGGCGTCAGCCCTCCACCCCAGGAATAGATCTGGCTGGTCTGATACCCCATAGACCACCACTTTCGGGCATGGCTCCACCCTTATCCCCAACACTTTGGACTTTGCCTCAAAGAGGTCTGTCCAGTACCCCGCAAGCCTGGAGCAAGACCAGAACATGTGGCCGTGATTGGCTGGGCCTCTTTGGCATCGTTCACATCTATCCTTCACCTCCAGGAAGAACCTACTCATTCGGGCTCTTGTTAAGTGGGCTCTATGTACCACTTTTAGTTGCGTCAGGTTGAGCCTTGCGCACATGGAGGTGGAGTTGACCCTATGCAGTGCTTTGCTCCAGAGTCCCCACCCTATTTCAATCCCCAGGTCTTCCTCCCATATCTTTCTTGTTGCATCCAGTACGGTATCAGCCCTTTCTACCAGTCGGTCATACATGTCACTACAGTTCCCTTTATCTAGGATGCTTGCGTCCAGTAACTCTTCCAATAATATCTGCCGTGGCGGTTGTGGGTACGTCCTTTCGGAGGAAGTTTTTGAGTTGCACGTACCTTAGCTCATTCCCCCTGGCTAGCTGGAATTTCTCCGTCAGTTCGTCCAATGTTGCGATCCTGCCGTCTGTACATAGGCCCCTGACTGTCAGTGTCCTTCCGTCCTGTCTCCACTTTTTAAAGGTGCTGGTGTGAACCTATGGTTGTTGCAGATGGGAGCTTTGTCCGAAATTTTGGTCAGGCCAAATTGCTGCCGTAGTTGGTTCCGTAGTTGGAGGGTGGCTATGACCACCGGGCTGCTGGAGTGCTTTTTGGGTGGGGTTGGGAGTGCCACCATGGCGAGGGCCCGGAGGGAGGTCCCCTTGCTGGAGGCCTGCTCCGCGCGCACCAACTCGGCTTCTGGCTCCTTGATCCATCCCCTTATTCGTCGGCTGTCGCCGCCCAGTGGTAGAATTGTAGGTTTGGGAGGGCTAGCCCCCTCCGGGATTTTGTTTTTTGTAGGACCTTCTTTGGGATCCTAGCATTCTTACCCCCCCCCCATACGAACGCCATAATTAGTTTGTTTCGTGCTTTGAAAAAGGCCTTGGGGATGTAGATCGGGATAGATCTGAGTAGGAAGAAGTAGCTGGGCAGTACGTTCATTTTGATCGTCTGGGCTCTCCCCGCGAGGGAGAGTGGGAGTGTCCTTTTTTACTTCCTCCGTCAGACTGGTGAGGTTCCATTTGTGGATCCCTTTCCAGTCATGGGCTATTTGGATCCCCAGGTAGCGGAATTAGTGTTGGGCTTGTTTAAACGGCAGCCCCTTTAGTGCTGCCCCCCCCCCCCCCCCCTCCCCCCCACCCCCACCCCCACCCCCTCTCCCACTTGCGGGTGTACTGGGAAGATCTCACTTTTGCTCATGTTGAGTTTGTAGACCGAGAAGGCTCCAAACTCTTTCAGGAGCGCGATGATTCCGTCCATGCTGCTTTGTGAGTCCGAAGTGTAGAGGAGCAGGTCATCTGCATAGAGTGAGACTCTGTGCTCGCTATCTCCCCTTCGAATCCCCCTCCAGCTTTTTGCTGCTCTGAGAGCAATTGCTAATGGCTCGATCGCTGGTGCAAACAGCAGCGGGGACAGTGGGCATCCTCGTCTGGTGCCCCTGTGCAGCTGGAAGTATCGGGAGTTGGTGTTGTTTGTCTGTATGCTCGCCATGGGAGTGTTGTATAGGAGCTTTACCCAGGAGGTGAACCCTGTTCCAAGCCCGAACCGCTCCAGTACCTCTATGAGGTATTTCCATTCGACTCTGTCGAAGGCCTTTTCTGCGTCCAGGGAGACGATCACCTCTTGTGTTCTCTCCCCGGAGGGGGTCATTATCACGTTCAGCAGGCGCCTGATGTTCGAGTTTAGCTGTCTACCTTTGAGAAAGCCCATCTGGTCCTCTGCGACCACCTCTGCTATGCAGTCTTCTAGCCTTCTGGCTAGGATTTTGGACAGTATTTTGGCATCTGCGTTCAGCAGTGAGATGGGCCACATTCCATTGGGTCTTTGTCTTTGTTAGGTATCAGCGAGATTGAGGCCTGTGCTAGCGTGGGTGGCAGTGTGCCCCCAGCCAACGAGTCTGTGAACATCTCCCGTAGATGCAGGGCCAGTGCAGTCGAAATTTTTTTGTAGAAGTCTGCTGGGAACCCGTCTGATCCCAGCGCCTTCCCCGCCTGCATGGAGCTAATGCTGTCCATGATCTCTCCCAGTGCTAGTGATGCTTCCAGGTCCCGTTTTCTGCCCTTCCCCATGACTGGTATGTCCAGTCCATCAAGGAACCATTTCATCCCGGACACCCCATTGGGGGCTCTGAGGTGTACAGCCCTTGGTAGAAAGCCTTGAAGGTTTTGTTGATCTTTTCTGGTTTTGTTTCTAATGTGCCTCTGGTAACCCTGATTTGTGCAATTTCTCTGGTGGCTGCCTACTTTCTCAGTTGGTGTGCCAACAGGCGGCTGGCTTTGTCTCCGTGTTTGCATAGGGTCCCCCGTGCCTGGTGGAGTTGGTGCACTGCTTTCCTGGTGGAGAGCAAATCAAAGTTTCTCTGTAGCTCTTTCCTCTCCACCAGGAGCTCTACAGTTGGGGCCTCGGAATATTTATGGTCGATCTCCAGTTTGGAGTCGACCAGCTGCTGCCTAGCCGCCTTATCCTCCCTAATTCTTCGCACTTTGAAAATGATAATTTCCCCTCTTACTACGGCCTTTAGTGCTTCCCAGAATGTGGAGGGTGAGCCCACCCCGTTTTGGTTGTTCTCCGTGTACTCTGCTATGGCCTGCGATATCTTTTCGTTGAAGGCCTTGTCAGCTAGTAAGGCACCGTTCAACCTCCATGTGGGGCGTTGGGCCCTGCCCATCTCCACCCTCTTGTCCATATAGTGTGGAACATGGTTGGATATCACAATTGTGGACTATTCCACTTTGTCTAGCCCCGGAAGCACCGTTTTCCCCACCACAACAAAGTCAATTCCTTTGCCATGTTTGAGGTTTTGGAGCTTGATCTGTCAGTCGTTGGATCCTGGACACAGTTGAAGCCCCCCCCCCCCCCCCCCCCCCCCCTCCCCCCCCATGATTAGTCGGTGCGTCACTCTGTCGGGGATTTCTGCCATGGTCTTTCTGATGAAGCTCGTGTCGTCCCAATTGGGTGCTTGCACGTTAACTAGTACTACCGATGGCCCATCCAGGGCCCCGCTGACCATGACGTACCACCCCCCCCCCTGGGTCCGTAACCAGAACTTTGTCGCCCTAAACATCGTCCTCTTGCTGATCAGTATTGCCACCCCCCTGGCTCTCGTCCTATAGCAGGAATGGTAGGTCTGCCCCACCCAGCCCCTTCTTATCCGCAGTTGGTCCTGTTCTCTCAGGTGTGTCTCTTGGAGGAAGACTATGTCGGCTTTCATGTTTCTTAGGTGGGTGAAGACTCTGGATCCTTTCACTGAGCAGTTGAGTCCCCTTACGTTCCAGGTGACTATCCTTGTGAGGGGGCTGTTGCCTCCCCTCCTCCGTCCGTCGTGCTCCTGCCCCTTGCCAGGGGCTCCTTATTTCTACCCTTGCTGTTGGCTTTCCAGCCGTGTTCCTCGACAAACTTGTTTGCTTCGGCAGGGGCTGTAAAGAAGTACTCTCTGTCTTGGTATGTGACCCAGAGTTTCGCTGGGTACAGCATACCAAAACGCACTTTGCTCTTGTGAAGAGCTGCTTTTGCTCTATTGAATTTGACCCGCCTCCTGGTTAGGTCTGCCCCAATGTCCCCGTAAACTCTAATGACATGTCCTTCCCATTTGCAGGTTCTGTTTTGCCTGACCCAGCGCAGGATTGTTTCCCTGTCTTGTGTCATGTGAGAGTACCTTTAAGAAATGGGTGTTTTTCCAAATAGCTGTAGTGGGTGTACCTTTAAGAAATGGGTGTTGAATAGGTAGCTACAGTGATGTCAGAGTGTGGATGGAGCTGGGCTGTCTGTCTGCTTTTACTTTCACTTTGGGCTCGCAGCCCCAGGGTGTGTTTAGTTTCGTTTTGCAGATTTGGAGAAGCTGCAGTCACAGCAAGATGTGTATGAATCTCTGCAAGCTAACGTTCATTTGGTGATTTTAAAGTGGTAACTGCTCTCAGTAGAGAAGTTAAACCTGATGTCTTTCTGTAAAAAGAGTTCTTGTTTTTGTCTTATGGATGTTGCAAGGAAAGATTAAGATTTACTTATAGAGTACTGTATTCTTTGGGGGATTTATTGATGTTGATAGTTGTTAATAAAGTGTTAAACTGGTTTCATAAATAAACATTGTTTTAATTTAAAAGTACTGTAGATCTCTGTTGCATCACACCCGCACAGTAGGCCCGTGTGCTCCCCATAACCACAATCTATTAAAAGTTGTGGGTCAGATGAACTCGATGATACACTTTGGGGTTCTCTAAACCCTTGCCCATAACACTTGATACCAGTGCAGTTTAGCTATAACTGCCTTTGGTTGATCCCGTGCCTTGGGCTTTGGGCGCAGCGACCGGTGTGCTCTGTCCATTTCTGGTGGGTTGGGGAAAGTTTTCCTCCCCACCTGGGGTTTCTTCCCTCGATCCCCTCTGGTAGGCCCACTATCCTTACATTTTGCCTTCTCGAGCGGTTTTCCTGACCATCCACTCTACCCTTCAGGCTCCCCTGCATTGTGATCAGTCTCGCCACCTCCTTCTCCAGTACTGTGATCCAGTCGCTCTTGTCAGTCGCGGCCTTTTCCAGCTCCTTAATGGTCGCCTCTTGGGCTTCCAGCTTCTTCTCTGCTCTGCCCAGGGCGAGCTGCACCTCTGCCAGAGCCTTGGCCACTGCCTCCAATGTCTGCCCTAACTTCTGCCTTGCTTTCCTGCTGGTGTTCCCTCAGCACCTCGGCAAAGGCTGCCTTCCAGTTCCGGTTCCCCCCTGGCCCAGGGGGAAAATGCTCGTGTCTGTCCAGTTCATTTTGTTGCGGCGAACCTTCCGTTCCGGCGCTTTGTGCGCAAGTTAGCTCATCTGAGCGGGCTCACCCATGGCGCCTTCTGCTTCTGGTGCCCTTTTTCCCACTGCTTTGGCTCCCTTCTGGCATTCCCCCCCCCCCCCCCCCCCCCACCCCCCACCCCCCAGCCCCCCCACCTCCTTTCTCCCCTTTGACACTTTTTTTTTTCCAAAAATTTTTTCTTACAAATTTTTTTTTACAAAAAAGGGGAAGTTCTTTTTTTTCCCTCACTCACCCACCCACCGGGTCCCTTCCCTTTATTTCTACCGTCTGTCCCCAAACTTTCTAACGAAATCACAAGGTTGCGTCCAATTCCATGCAATTTCATTTTTTAATCTCTTGCGGAGAACTTTATCAAATTACTTCTGGAATTTCACAGAGATAACAATCATAGCTCCCATCCAATCCGCAAATAATCTTCGAACAGTTCACTGAGATTAGTCAGATATGATGTACCTTTGATAAATGCATGCTGAATTTCTTCGATGAGCTTATCCCTGTAGTTGACTCTTAACTACCCCCAGAAATGGTCTAGCAAACCACAGTTCAAAGGCAATTCGGGGTGGGCAAGAAATGCTGGCACAGGCAGCAACATCCACATCCCGTGAAAGAATATGAAAAGTGTTCAGTCTGTCCCTGATGTTAAATTTCAGTAACTTGCTCATCTCGGATGTTAAACGACAGGTCTATAGTGTTCTGGTTTTTCTTTTTGTAAATAATGGAGTGGCGGAATGGTGGCACAGAATTTAGCACTGCCGCCTCAAAGCGCTAGTTTGCACGTTCTCCCTGTGTCTGTGTGGGTTTCCTCCGGGTGCTCTGGTTTCCTCCCAAATATGTGCAACTTAGGTGAATTTGCCTTAGTGTCCAAAGATGTGCAGGTTAGTTGGGGTTATGGGGATAGAGGGGGAAGTGGATCTCGGTGGGGTACTCTTCATAGGGTCAGTGCAGACTTCACAGGCCGAATGGCCTCTTTCGGAACTGTAGGGATTCCATGATAATTATAGGAACATAGAAACAGGGGTAGGCCATTCTGCCTCTCGGGTCTTTCCCGCCATTCAATGAGATTATGGTTGATCTTGGCCTTTACTTGCCTTTGGCCCATATCCCTTAATATCTTTGCTTAACAAAAATCTATCGATCCCAGATTTAAAATTAACAACTGTTCTAGCTTCAACTACTGTTTGTGGGAGAGAGTTCCAAACCTTTGAGTGAATGTTTCCTAACATCTCTTCTGAATGATCTAGCCCTAATTTATAGACCATATCCCCTAGTTTTAGAATCTAAAACCAGTGGAAATAGTTTAACTTTATCTACCCAGTCTTTTGACCAGAAAGGATATGGATGCTTTGGAAAGTGTACAGAAGCTGTTTACTAGGATGTTGCCTGGCATTAGCTATGAGGAGAGGTTAGATAAATTCGGTCTGTTCTCACTGGAATGACGGAGGTTGAGAGGCAACTTGATAGGGGATGGTTTAGCACAGTTGGCTAAACAGCTGGCTTGTAATGCAGAACAAGGCAGCAGCATGGTGAAGTCTACTTGTGACAATAAGCGATTATATAGAGGTCTACAAGATTATGAGTGGCGACGTGGATAGTCAGATGCTCTTTCCTCGGGTAGGACAGTCAAGTACTAAGGGACATAGGTTTAAAGTGCGTGTGGAAAACTTTAAAACTGATGTGCAAGGCAAGTTTTTTTACACAGAGGGTGGTAAATATGTGGAACGCACTGCCTGGGGAGGTGGTGAGAGCAGGTACAATAGGGGCATTTAAGGGGCATCTAGACAAATATATGAATAGGATGGGAATGGAAGGATATGGAATCCGTAAGTGTATATGATTTTAGTTTAGGTAGGTACCATGGTCGGCGCAGTCTTGGAGGGCTGAAGGGCCTGTTCCTGTGCTGTATTGTTCTTTGTTCTTTGTTCTTTGTTCCTTGTTAATGTTTTGTTATGCTCTTGACGTAGCATAAGCTGCTTCCTTGATGTGCACTCTGACAAAGGAAAGTTCAGACTTGGAGATAGCTTTAACACATTTATTAAACCGTTAACAATTCTCCTACTTGGATTCGACTCTCCTGTTAATCCTGCTATAGCTACTCAGACTGATGAACCAGTCAGCTACAATCCAGGTGGTGGGTGTGATGTGTTTCAAATCAACCCTGTGTACTCACTGAGTGTCTCCACTGGAAAGAGGAAGATCATGTGTGCTGTGTCCTTTTATATGGGTTGGTGTAATGCCCTCCTGTGGTAGTGTCACCTCTGTGTGTGTCGTGAATGCCCATTGGTCGTGTCCTATCTTACTGACCTATTGGATGAGTGTCTGTGTGTCATGTCTCTGGTGCTCCCTCTAGTGTCTATCTAGTCTATGTGTATTTACATTAACCCATTGTGTATTTACAGTGATGCATATCACCACAGTTAACATCTTGAATACATGATCAGATTACCCCTTAACCTAATAAATTCTAGCGAAAACAAATCTAATTTGAGTGATCTCTCCTCGTAAATCAACCCCTGTAATCCAGGTATCATTTTTGTAAATTGTAAGTTTTCAATCTAAAGGCACAGTCCCTGAATCTGGAGAGCTTTGGAAAACTATGCCGTATGCATTTACAATTTCCTCACCTGATTGAAATAGAAGTGACGTTAATTTTAAATGAGCCCGCTGAACTAAATTGATGGTAATTCTGGAAGTCAGGGAGAAGTTTCCCTAGGCCTGGTATTGTCCCCTTCCCTTTATAATATACCAATACCAGGACTACTTTCGTATGTCAGGAAAATGGTGGGATGTCTATTTTGTCTGTCTGGTCGATAGTTCCTGAGATGTTGAATAGTGAAATGAAGTGCCTCCCACTGCAGATTTTAGTGTACGGGTTGATGCTATTCAGGGTCACAATCGTACTTCAGACCGTCGTTCCTTATCTTCCACTTGTGAAGGAGGCTGCATTATTCAGGTGCCGTGGGGTTTTGATTAATCGCTTGTTCACTGCCTTTGAGGTAATCGAAGACTCGGCTGTTGGGTCAGCTGTGAGGTTCGTTATTGCTGTATGCATCCCACAGGTCCATCGTCTGCCAAATGGCTGAACAGTTAGCTGCCAACAGAACTCAGTATTAATAAACAGTAACAGTAACATAGTCAGCCAAGTTCCATCTCCCAAATGATTTTTTTTTTGACCCAAGGGTCTTTAGAGATAAAAATGTACTTGGTAAGGAGTGGTGTAAATATATTAATGGCTTCAATCTTAGGTTTGAGTGACTACAGTATTTTGGATCACCCTGCTGCCGGGTGACCTGTACCGGGTGAAGTGATTGGCTCTCTGTAATCTGGCTGACAAATTTTTATTAATAGCTGGGAGATCATAGCAATAGTGCCAGCCTGTGTTTCAAGTGACATCCCGTGGAAACTTGCTATATCGCTTCATCCCCAGCTGTGGAGCCAAGGCCTGGCAGCAACATTGAAGTAAGATTTCCCTTTGCCGCCTGGTAGCAATGTTTACAATAATGGGTGTTGCATAAACTTTATATGATTTAAACTTAAAGGAGCACATGTTTAACTGTGGTTCACAAGACCCACAGTGGTCAGAGTGTTCTCCACTCTCAACAGCTGGCTAACAGCGCAAGGTGACCTCAAACCGAGATAGACAACAGGAATCAGCACTGTTGGTCAATGCACTGCAGCGTCTGGAGATCGAACGCAGCTCAATACTGCACACAGGTAAAACATATGGCTGCAACACAGCGTCAGTGAATGTGGCAAGGTGTAAGAATCTGGGGAGTTCTCGGCGAGATATCACCATGTGAGAATTTTAAAATAAATTAATTAATATCTCTGCTAAAATAGCCAAACGAGGAATTTGTTCCAAACCTTCCACATGTTGGTACGAGATCACCCCTCACGGTAAGCAGACCATGAGAGCAGACAGAGTGGGAAAACTCATTTGCAAAAGGATATCTATCATTAGAAAATGGTTACAGCACATTGTAGCAGATGTCTTCCATTGACCTGTAATGTATTAAAAGCTCCAAACATTGTTGGGGGGTGTGTTGGGGTGGGTTGGGGGGGGGGGGGGGGGGGGCGGCAAAGAAATTGCATAAGTTGAGAGGGCAAGGAGGAGGAATGTGTAGCCTGTCAGGGTACCAAGATTGAGAAGCTTTGTCGAAGAGGGAACCAATGTAGGTCAGCGAGCAAAGAGGCGATAGGTGAATGGGGATTGGTGCAAGTTTGAAAACAGGGCAGTCGGATTTGGGGGGACTTCCAATTCAGGAAGAGGGAAGATGGGAAGCCAGTCAAGGGTCCAATGGAGTAGTCAAAGGATTTCAGCAGTGGATGAACTAAGTTTGGGATGGAGTTAGGTGATCCTACCAAGTGGCAATAGGAGGTCTTAATGATGCCATGAATGTGTGGTCGGTATCTTATCTTGGGGTCAACAATGTCACCGAGTCCGCTCAGCATCAGTCAGTTGTCAGTGAGGAGGATGGAGCAAGTGTCTGGGAAATTGAATTTGTGGTGGAGATGGAAGGCAATCCAGCCAAAATACATCCACTTGCATAGAGTTAAAATCAGGCCCAGTGGCTTTGGTCCTCCAATATCGTGGTGGAGTAAATTTCTCTCCATCCAGTATTGGATATTTGACAATTAGTGTGACAAACCAGAAGGAGTGGAGGGATTGCAGGGGTGGTCATGGGGTAGTGCTGGGGCGGGAGGGGAGGACACGTAAACATGGAACCTGATGTTGATGAGGGGCAGCATGTAGATGAGATATAGGGAGAGAGCCAAAGATAGACTTTGGGAACACTACAGATCAGGATTGACATTTTCCTCACAGGTGGTGATATAACCCTCATGAGACCTATGGGGCAGGACTGATTAGCTTCGCTGTAAGCCTCATGGAATACGAGTTCCCCTGCTGAGGAGCAGCAGCCCACCCGCGGGGTAATCCATTCCAGACATAAAAGCCAGCCCTGATAGAAGCTTAGGCTGAGATGTCCCAGCTGGGACCTGGATTGTGACCTGTAAATCGTTTGCTTTAACAATAAATCATTTTCGTTATACTCTCGTTCCTGACTCCTCTGTGACCACTAAATTGGCGATGAGGATAAAGCGAAGCTACAGTCGGCACTGGTAACCGCTTGCAGCATGGCCACCTCCTCTCTTCATAGAGGAAGAGGTTTTGCACCATTTCAAATATGCCCCTGTTTGGATGACTCAATGTGTTTGACGCGCACGTGGAGGACTGGTCGCAATATGCAGAGCTGTTGAGTTATTTCTTTAACACTATAGTTGGAGATGAGCGTCAGATGGTGATCCTCCTAACCGCCTGTGGGGCCCCCACTTTCAGCATTATTAAAATGCCTGACATGCCCCGGACTTCAATACATTCGAAGAGCTGGTGATATTAGCGGCGAACCACTACGACCCCAAGCCATCGGCTATAGTACAGCGGCACTGTTTCAATACGGCTGGGAGGACCCAGGGGAATCTATTACTGAGTTATTGATATGCTTATGACAATTAGCTGAATTCTGCAACTATGGCCCATCCCTTCTCAAGGTTCTAAGGGACTGACTGGTATGTGGAGTGAACAACATGGCTACCCAGTGAAGGATGCTGGCCAAGCTGTTGTTGGACCTTAGAAAAGCCGTGGAGATCTCCCTTTCATGGGAAATTGCGGAGAAGGGAGTTCAGGAATGCCAGGGGAAATCGAGGATGGAGGTCAACAGCGTGGGACACCTAGCCTCCAGCGTATGGCCCCTCCAGGACTCCACCTAACCCGAGCACCACGAAAGCCAGGCAGGACTCCTCCCCCTTGATTCGGGAGATGGTGGCACCCCAGATGTTGAGGCACTTATGGCCGGAGCTGCCACAGGGAAAGACAATCCGAGGGCAGCCGGTTGACACACTGCCCTACCTGAGGCAAACGCCAGCCCAGAGCCTGGACCTCTCACGTGGGCCAACCCAAGGATGAAGACTGCATGCAATTGAACCACATCGCAGCGCCAAGAGTTGCGCCCATTCAGACACCGTTCAGGTGAACAGGCACCCCCCGAGAGACAGTGTTAGACACGAGAGACCCAGTTCGGTCACTGGGAAACAAACATTCAAGAAAATCAGGACAGGGGTTCAACGGTTGAGTCTACAGGACACAGCAGGGACAACGATGACCTCGATGGCCTAGGGACAGCAGCAATCCATTCGACTGCCATTGATTATAGTGACGGGTCCCTGTCTGAGTCTACTGGGTCGCAATTGGACTGGCAACGGATCTTTCGGATGGACACTGGAGGACTATACGAGGTGTTGGGAAAGCGCCTTGAGGTTTTTCAAGAAGGCTTAGGTAAGATCAAGGGAGCCATGGCCAAAATACAAGTGGAGGCAGAAGCACAGCCAAAGTACTTCCCCTGCCCCGCCCCCTCCGCACTACTGGCGAACGTCGAGATGGAACTTGACCGGCTAGAGATCCTCAGGATCATCCACCTGGCGCATTCTTCCGTGGGGACCTACGTCGTGTTCCTGCACCAGGGCTGAGACCCCATCTTTGGCTTGTGTCATTTTTGAATGCATCATGG